>NC_072772.1:28249871-28522371 GCF_022539595.1 Amphiprion ocellaris | reverse complement strand
TTTTTTCTGAAGTGAGCCCTGTGTTGCTGGCTGCAGCTTATTGGCTGTGGTGATAAATCCATACACAACAATGCAATAACACATCAATACCACAGCACAAAGGAAAGACAAAATTCAAAGCAGTTGCATAACTCAGCAGCACAGCTCTGACCTGATCCAAGTGCTCCTTTTTGGTTTCTTCAAGGAACAGAGAAAAAAGCAGGATAAAGGAGGATGTGGATGACTGTCACATTGCAGCGCTTTGATGCACACATGCAGGTAGTTTTCAGCTGAGATGAAAGTGTGCAAACCAATTAAAAAGAGATTCCATAAACCAGCTGTGAAAGCCATGACCCACACAGACATGCATATAATCACATTAGCCACATCTTCTTCAAAGTAAGTCATGCTTCACTTTGCTCTTGAGGGTTGTAGGTTCAATCCCACATTGACATTTTTTCAGCATATTCTGTGGCTGCTGATACCTCCTGCAGCAACTCCATATTGAGAGATTTTCTTGCAATAATATGAAAGTTTTCAGCTCAGAACTTGCCCCCACAGCTGTCGGATTTAGGCGGAATGACCCTTGAATCATGCTCCGGCTGTTTAAATGTAGAACACAGGTCTGTTTTTGAAACATTTGAGTTACAGAACAACCGATCTTTCCCCCTGTGCAGAGCGAGATGGCACAGGGCAGGAGTATGGATCAAAGCTGTGATGTCTTGCAGGGCTGCTTTGACTGCTTGGTTTGGGCTGTGCTGCACGATTCTACAAACAATATTGATGGGGCCACAGATAAGCTGTGCAGCTTCAGTGAGCTCTGCTAAGTATTTGAACAAGGACACACAGCGACATTTTGGTGCCACCGGCCTGTAATGGATGGATAATGTCAGCAAAGATGGATTATGTGTCAGGTTTGTCTTTATTTTTGGAATATGAGCTTTTCAACCTGCAGTTATGAAGCTGCACAGAGCTGAGCCTCGTAGTTTGAATTACAATCAAGCACGAGAAACAAAAAGTGTCATTAAAGTTGTTGGGCTAATTAGAGTTGACTGAAAGAAACCTGGCATTATTAGACGCTTTTTGGAGAGAAGCATGAAAACAGCAGGTGATGTTGTTACTGCAGAGGAGGAAAATAAGAAGCGAGGCAAGAGCAGATATGCATAAAGACTAGTCAAGAATTTCAAGCGTTTCTTGGAAAGGCCTGAGATTTATGTATGGCTTTAATTCTGACAAACAGCTGGTCGATGCAACTAATGGTGTTCAGACAGATGGAAAATATACCAGTCCCTATATGATTTGCATACAGGATCTAGAAAAGTGTAAAGATGCCACAATAAGCTTTTATACCAACATCTTAAGGGCTAAAACACAACTTCTAATCACTGACTTTTGATCCGTCTCCACAGACTCACTTGGAAAGCCGACAGCTCCAAAAGACAGCCAACTGTTTATATCTGGAACTCATGTATCATCAGTAAAATGAACATAGTACACTTGTTCTTAAAACCCAGGCTCTGAATGCTTAATACTGAAGGACACTGAATGGAAAAGAGGACAAACTTCACTGAATAGAGCCGTCGCTTTTTTAGATGTTAGTATTTTGCTTTTCAATTAGGTTGAACTCTGTGAACTGACAAATGCTCATTGTCTCAATTTGCAGGGATTCTCCTCTGCAGCCAGATGTTTTTTATTCTAATCGAGGCTGCAAAAAACAGGAGTATACTTCATTAATATCATCTCTAGTGTGTTGTTCAAGCTACTCATCCTCGTTATGGACTCTAATGCCAAGCTAGCAAGAGACATGTTTAATGTGCATATCATGCATATGAAACTATTTGCACATGAGCAGAGATTTTACAAGATAAAAATAATAAATGACTACATTTAGGAAGTAACTAAAACCGCTGAAACGCACTAATGAAGATCCCAGACATTATAATGCAGACTCTGTAAAAACCCGGTGGACTGAGACAAATTCTTCTGATATTTACACTGGAGAAAAGCAAGGAAGGACAACAGAAGACTCTCAATTAAAATACAATATATTATTTAGATAAATGAGTTATAATTGACTTATGCGCAAATCAGGAGCTGGCAGCTTCACCCACAGCAATGATTTCCCTTTATGCACAGCTAGCCACTTGGCATACCATGCACGGCATGCTGCAGCCCCAATGCTCTGCACGGCTAAAGAGGACTTTAATGGGTTTTTCTTTCCACTTTAGCTTTAGCAACAAAGCCTGCTGCCACTTGCTGGTCAGAACATTGGGAGACTAATACCTGTCTCGTTTGACTGCATTTTCAGCGGTCAGCATTCCACACACAATCGAATAGCCTTGCGGTGTCTTGTATGAAACTTGTAGCTTTAGCCCTTAATTGCTGGCTTTTAGGAGGCAGCGATTTACGTGATGTGAAAATATTCCATTTATCACAGAAACTTGTGGTCAAGACCTAAAAGGAAACATAATAAGTCAGCTTTATAGCTTCAGGTGCATTTGTGACAGCACTGTTATTAATGAAAAGCATGAATCCTGTTTTGCAAATCCACTGAGTAAGCAGAGATAAATGCATTACTTTCATATGTGTGAGCATACCGTATGACAGATCTTTCCAATTTGTTCTTCCCCCCCATTCTTTATTAAAAATGTGTTATGAAGGCATGTCAAACCGTTAATGCAATGTTATTTGGGCGAGTGATTACTGTCGAAACAATTCAACCGTGTTCATTCTGTATATCGGCTGACCCTGAGCATCAGTTTACTGTAAACTTCAAAGATGATGGAATGTTGCTGCCTCACTGCTATTGCGCTCATTTCATTACTTCTGGTTTAATTAGCACAATCTGTGATTACTGCATCTGATCTGTTTGCGACCTTGATGTTTTTGTTGTTGTTATGACGGCTCTGTGATTCTTACCGACTGCTCTGTTCAAATTACACTAAATTAATATGAGTTTACAGAGAGAATGGACACGGATATGAAAGCTAGATTGCAGCTTGAACATCTGCCATCAGCATGAACAGTCTCGCTGTTAGGCCTCTATGGGAAAGCAGAGGTGAGTTTCGTGTATCATTTTCCTGCAACTGATGCTTCAATTCGTCATCCCCGCTTTGTCTGATTTCAATCTGTCCTCTACCTTTTAATCTCCCCCAGGAGGGACAGCAAGTCCAGGCCTGGCACAAAAGCATACGGTAAGGCCACTTGTTAATCTTTCATTTCATCAAAAATCGGCTCCTCTGGAAATATAACACAACACAAGACAACACGGATCCAAGTTATGAGCCTGCTGCACAAATATCTCTCAGAATGACAAGATCTTATCAAATCAATTTTGAAATAACGTTATTCTTGGGCATCATATAACTTACAATATTGCGTCTCCAGCAGCTGAAGATTTAAACAGGTGATCTAATCTGCCACATATAGCTCTATATGATAAGCCTGTCTGTCAACACTCCTCTAGATGTTGGAGAGGCATCACAGACACAGTGAAAGTCACAGACTGTTATTAAGATATAATACAGTGCTGCCTCTGACTGACAGGCTACTGTCACACACAAACATCTGTCTGAGTATCTAAATAAGCCACTCTCCCTGTAAACTGCAGAATTTGTCCTCTGGTCATCTCTTAATTTGATTAGTGAGTACAGAGCTAAAGGATGAAGGATATCAAATCATTAACTGCAGGAATATGCATCACCCTTTTGTGTTTTATAGCAATTTGTCTGGCATAACCGGATTGGTCAAAGCCTTTATCAGTGACTACACATCTCGCATCCAGACTAAAAACATTAAGAGAGACTTTCATCCACACAGAGTACATTTGTAGGGACGCTAATGCAGACAAATTACATCTTATTATACACAATATATCCTTAATTCTCCCACAGCGCTTATAGTGCTGCTATTACTCATGACCACAATGTGTAATTCAGTTTTACCAAAGCAAATAAAGCAAAGCCATTTTTTTAGTCTTCATATATCTCGCTGTATTAGTCATCTTAAATTTTCTAACAGTACAATATCCTCTCCCATTAACGCAATGGAAGGTGTTGCTAATTACAGCTGCGATGTTTTTTAATAATGCTTTAAATACTGAGCAGACCATGAAGCCTCTCAGCCCAGAGGTGACTACGGCGCAATAAAAATCTTTTATAACTTCGGCAAAGCAATCATGTCTGGGTGAGAAGGTTAACATAAGCAATAAGGACATGCTTAGTTGCGTCTGAACTTTTGCGTTCACTGTTCTGTTTATACAGTGAGGTGAGCAAATGACAGAAAGCAAAATGGTCCATCAAGACTGGTGAAAGAGTTTTAGCCTTGCTGTGTGGCTCTAAGGATGGTAGTGTGTCAGCTGACCAGATTTGTCGTGAACTTTAGTAGGATTAAGTCTCCAGATTTTAGCAACCTTTTGACCTTCTCTCTAGCTAAACCTTGAGGTTGTGTTTTTTATGAAATGTCTCAATAACCAGTCATTGAAATGCTAAGGGATTTAGCACAGCACACATTTTCCTTCAGGATGAATCTGTGACTCTGGTTTTCCTCCCACTTTGCATCTGGGAGACCTGGTTTACTTGAGCTGCCAGAGTTCACCTCTATAACTGCACCATGAAAACACGGAAATGTTATATCGCGCATAATGTGAGGCTTATCTTGATTAAAAAAACATTTTGACAGCTCTGATGGAGCTCAGGATTCATCCAGAGAAGCTTTTTATACAAATAAATCCACCTTAGAAACTTGGATTCTGTGTGGAACAGCTGAGCTGTGGGATGTGTAGACGAACACAGATCATCATTTACCCTCAGATCCTGTGTTCACAAAGTTACGGCTGCATGTAAATGTGCACATCAGTCTCAATTTAAAGAGGCACTTATTGTTTTTGCTGCTGTGTGATGCTGCGGTTGTTTGTTAAAGTCAGAGGAAGGAATCTGACAACAGTCGGCTGTGGGCAAGAAACAGGACTTCAGCAGATTTATTAGAGTTTCTCCAAAATCCTGCATTTCAGTTTTCCTTAAGAAAGTAAACAAACTGAAAATATAGTAGTATATAGCAACAGACATGTCCACTGAGAGAGGTCATGAAAGGAGAACATATTTAACATATTTTCTACTATATATTGGGGGGACAGACTGGTGTTTTCTCAGTTTTAGGGGAACACGACTCTACAAAGAATGCATGGTAATGCTCGAGCTAAATACCTGCAAAACTAACAACATTCTCATCTGCCTTAGTGGTATTCTGTGTTTTGTGCTAATTTTGTGAGCTAAACTAAGATATGTGGTAACATTAACGTATATGTGCAAATTATTGTGAGCTGGTTAGCAAAAATAGATTTTCAAAATATTAATGTCTGAATTTCCTCCCTTTTCATTTTGGTCCATCATCAGGTGAAATTGTTAATAAAATATCAATTCGATTCAATTCAGTTGCATTTATATAGCGCCTGTTCACAACATAAAGTCACCTCAAGGCACTTCACATGATGAAATGAAGACCTTACAATAGATTAGTGAGAGAAAACCAACCAATCTAACGGTTCCCTTTGAGCAAGCACTTTAATTGCAAGCGATTTAATTTTCCAAGACTTCTATGTTTATGACTAAATACCCACAAAGCTTCCAGCATTCCCATTAGTCTCACCTGTACTAAATGTTTAGTGCTAATTAGAAAATGTCAGCATGCAAAAATACTAAATGATGAACATGATAAACAAACAAAAAATAAAACAGCATGTTAGCACTAACACTGTGAGCATTTTAGCATGCAGATGACAACACAAAGCACCGCTGTGGTTAAGTAGAGCCAAACAGTCACTAGCATCTAGACTGCAATTTTACCAAAGCATATCAAAGTGCCTGGAAATCAAACACAAACACATCTTTGACTTCAAACAGGCAAGCAAAACTGAATTGAGAATGATGATTAAGCAGAGTGAGATTACTGCATAAAAGAAAAGTGGAAAGTCCCTGCACGGAGAGGACGGATGAAACAACACAACTCCATTCTGCTTTAAATGTCACGCCTGATTACATTTCCCCTTTTTTGTTTGCACCGATCTGTTGAAAGATGATGCGTTCTGCCTTCGTCACTGCTGCATGAATTTACATGATTTTCGTGTGGCCAGAGCTAAAATAAAGGACACAAATAAAGATTTTGCAATACTGAAGGCAATTTACGTGATATCAATTGCAACCGGGGCACATTATTAAAGAAATACTGAGCTGATAAGTAGAGCTAAACTGAATTACAGTGAATTTATCTCTCTGCATCCTGAGCTACTGCAACACCGACAAGGCACAAAGAACTGTGAGTGAGTATGTGTCTGTTAGCTGTTTTTCTTGTTGGCATCGTGCCTGTGGAGGAATTATACAGCCACAGCAACCACTGACAGGTTTTATTGCTCCGATTAAAATTTCAAACACGCTTGAGGATTCGCCATAATTATTGTTTCACATTCATCATATGGTGAAAGTGGAGATGCAAACACTCCAGGGAAATGTTTTCATTCCAAACTATTCAACCACTTGTTTCTGTCACTGACTCGTGCGATTCGTTATTATGAGAGGATTGTGATCAGTCAAAGTATAAAGAGGCTAAAAACTGGGCCGGCCTCATTAAAAACAGAAAAATAAAAGGATCAGCATGTCTCTCTTAATTGTCTCACCATAGGTGCTTGGCAAAGAAACTTAATCTCATACCTTTGTAACGTAAAGCACAAATACAGCTCTTTCAGTTGAGTTAATTAATAAAATAAAAAAACTTGACTCCTCAAGAATTCTCAAGGATCTTGTTAAGCGTTTTTTCTCGCAGTGCTGCATTCTTGGTCAATGTGGTTTTATATTAGTTCAGTGGGCTGAGCAAATTAGTGGTACAAGATTTAGTGGTTTAATTCCTGCTGGCACTTCCAAAGCTAAAAAAAAAAAAAATAAATAAATTCTGCACTTGTAACCACTCTGGATGAAAAAGCCCATAAAGTTGCATATATGAAAAACATTAATCTAAACTGCAACTTTTCCATAATTTTATCTAGAACAAACATCACAAAACACTCCTAAAACATATAATTTACACTGAAATGACCACCATTGTGATTTATGAAGGACCACACCAAGCAGGAGATCAAGTGTGAATCAAAGACATGGCTCCTCAGCTGCCACACTGCTTCTTATTTGCCAGTAGTTGTTAACATACAGAGCAGGAGAGGAAGTATTCACAAGGTTTATTTTCCCTGTATGGTGCCGCGAATTGCTGTGTATATTCACAAATTAACAACTGCTTAAAGAGTGGAGCCTGGCGCGTGTTGTGAAAAACTGTAAGACAACAGTAAACACCAACAAGCCCATAACAGTTGCTGGTTGCAGCCAAACCTAATTAGCAGTTTTAAAAGATTTCATCTTTGGAAGTCTTCCTGGGTACTCGAACATAAAATCATCTCATTAAAATGCATGTTGCATCAAAATGCTCTCCTCTGCTTCTCAACCCACCATATTATTCCTGCTACGGAGCCAACAGGTCACAAGTTCAAGGCATTGTTACTCACCTGGTCTGAAACATTCATTACAAACGTCCTCACAAACATCAACAATTAAACATTTATGTGCTATTCAAACTGATTTTTTTTTTATTGTGAAGTTTTGTTGAGACTTTGAATGCTAATCAGAGATATAGGATCATAAGAATGACAATAAAAGGCTTCCAGTGTTACATTTTTGCAGAGGAAAGATAATTTTCCAAACCACTTACCTAATAATATGTAGGTCCCCTGGTGCTCCCAAAACGGACCTCTGGAGGTGTCCTGCGGTGTTTCTCAGCAGACATCGGTAATGGATCCTCTGGGTCTTGTTAGCTGCTCATTCGGGCCTCCATGTATCGTGTTTGTTCCAAGTGCATCCAATGGAAGCTCATTCAGACTGAGATTTGGGGAGTTTGGAGGCCAATTCAACATGTTGACCTCTTTATTGTGGTCCTAGAGTCATTTCTGAGCAGTATTTGTGGTGTATCAGGCCATGTTGGTGATAGGTGGGTGGTAAACATCAAAGTAACTCCACCAGGAGTCAAAGCTTCCCAGCAGAACATTGCAACAGAATGAGAGGATCAATGTCAACCACTTCCCTTGTTAGGGGTTTTATTATGACGCCTGATCGATATATAAGTCTATAAAAAAACAACTGTGTTGGTCTTTTTTGAGTTTATGGGCAGATAAACCAGAGAGAGACAGCAGTAATTTTCACTTTCTTTTACTTTACCAACAACTTGCCATTGGGGGTTTATAAGCTTCTCTGAAATTCATCCAATATTTCTTTTTTTTTTTTTTTTTAACCTTCAACATCAAGAAAAAGTCAGAAACTTTGATGTGTGTACTTTGATGAATTGGGGAAGAATAAAGGTAAACATAGTTATATAGAACAAACTTAACAAAATTGGCCTTTATCTCTCATGACTAAATATTTAAAAGCCCACAGTGTCATTCACACATATGCAATGTTGTCTCCATCAGTGTTCTGGGTACTCTTACTGTTTTTTGTTTTTTTCTAACAACACAGCACCCATGTGGCTGAAGTACAGTTGCATTTACAAATGAAGTTGTGTAGCTTGTCCTGTTTTGCAAATGGAAATAATGGCATATGGTGAGGTCACCTAAGTACACAGGGGGTGGTTAGTTAAACCTTCTGAGAAAAAGACCAAAGTCTCACAGCTGACTGTGAAAGAACAAAGTCACCACTGCCACCTTACTAATGATTAAAATGACAGGCTCAGCTTACACCGCGTTACTCTCTAATGAAACATTCAGCGCAAAATTCAGATGGCTGTCTCCCACATTGCAACCCAGAAATATAAAATGAACTGGTGCAGAGACTATACATGCAACTTATTGAGCTCATGCTCCGGTGACTTACCTACACCTCTCAAAATAATTACATTTCATGCAGACATGAAAGTGAATAGGCGGCCATTTTTCTCTCCTTTCTGTGCCTCAAAGATAAACGAGGGTTAACACGTGTGGGAGGAATTCTGACTAGTTCATCGCACTGTGTTTCATTGAGCAGTTGCAGCACCGAGGTAGCTGTACGCTGAGATGTTTTGCCCTTTTCATGGTTACTGGATGTTTATCCTTTGAAAGCAGAACAGAGTTGAGCAGTATTCTAACACATGCTGGCTGGTATGATACGACTCAGTAAAAGACAGTGTTCTTGGAATTAAAGTTGTGCAGCAGAGGTGTCCATGGCTCCTAAAGCATTCAGTTGGATCAAATGTGGACAGCGTCATACTGACATCATGCATGAATGTGCAATG
This sequence comes from Amphiprion ocellaris, assembly GCF_022539595.1. Taxonomy (NCBI): domain Eukaryota; kingdom Metazoa; phylum Chordata; class Actinopteri; family Pomacentridae; genus Amphiprion; species Amphiprion ocellaris. The sequence goes on along the minus strand of NC_072772.1, from coordinate 28,513,092 downwards.
GTTGTCCAGTGCACACTAATGTAACAAACATATGTTATACTCTATAGACGGCAGTAGAAGAGGTGAGACACAGCCTGCTGTTACGTCTCAGGTTTTACTGCTGAAGGAAAATCCAAGTGCACATTTTCCACTATGATGACAGTAATAAGAAACTCTCCCCTAATCCTGCAGCCATGTCACACCCCCATACAGTACGTGCAGCTCATACATTTCAGGAGCTAGTGGTGAAACCTCACATAATCTGACTTAACAAAATAAGCTTGTTGAAGTTCAAACTTTCCCTAAACCCAACAGACCCTCTGTCAGCTTCGTCCCCATCCTTAATAAAAAACAAATATTAATTTCCTCAGAAAAATTTAAACTGAGTACAATAGAACCTAAATTAAGCAGTCCACTGATTTCACAAGTGACAGTCAGTGTTTGTGCCATAAAGACAAACAATATTAATGTTTTCTGTGAAGGGGGCTTCATGAGCAAATAATGTCCTAATTTTATGTATTTACTTGAGTTAGGTTGGAGAGAGGACATCTGTAAGATAAACCGGGGCCACGACATTTGAAAGATGAGAGAAGGTTGCAGGGGTGTAATAAAAGATTCTGTCGAATTGCATTATGTGAAATACTGCAGCAGTTTTCACTGTAAGGGAAGAGGAGTCAGGATCAGCCTCTGCAGCCTCAGTTTTGACCATTCTTTTGAAAAATTTTGTCATGTTAGTCTCCAAACTTTGTGAAATTTCAACATAAACTGTAACGGTGTGAAGCCTGCAGGTCCACCTGTATCACTCACATCAATGCCCATCTTATGAAAGGAACTAACACATACAGTAATGAGCTATTTAGGGGTATTATTTAGGCATCTATTTTTACCTGTATTTTTGTGATACATTTTTTGGCTGTCCACTGGATTTTCTTAAAGCTTGGGTAGGCAGTATTTTTGTGAGCTTAAATTGGCAGACATTTCATACAAAGCTGTCAGCAAAATGTAATCTAAGACATCTATAAGGAAACTAGACCTCTGCACCCCCTGCTGACTGTATTTTCAGAAAATCTAGCCCATGACGTTAGATTTCAGCCAATCACAGGGCTTATCATTGAGCCGGTGAAACAGAATACATGACAACGAAGTGAGAACAAAATGCGGTAGTGCAGTGGAGTAGATAGAGGGTTTCTACTTGGGAAAACTACTGGGTTTGTTTAGCTTAAAGTCAATTTTCAGTGTCATGAAGGTGGCTCTCTTTCAGCCTGTTACTTATGTTGTGAAGCTAACCTGGTCTAGATCACGTCATGTTCAGAATTTTGCATTTAAATGAGCTGGAAGAAGCATTTCCCTTTATCTAAATCATTTCTTGACAACTCTCAAGTAGTGATTCAGATTCTCAACTGAGGGAGTATGTTTTATCTGCAAACATGTTGAGCTGTATGCCAGTAATCTCATTATGTAACTACATAATTCCCTGTAGTTACAGTATCACACGCTGTATGGGCCGCACTGCAACGGACCCCGATATGTATTCAGCTGGTGAAGCAAAAATTGCATAAATATGTTTTTATGTTTGGTCCTGATCTGCTGCCAAGTCTGTTTATGCTGCTGGTGCTGTAGCTGATAGAACACGGATTAGAAAATCCATTATTCTATAGGTCATTTTAGAAATAAGCAGCTACATTGATTAGTAAGATAAATATATTCACACATGATTAACAGTTTTCTACCAGCATCATGTGCAGTAGCAGCACCTTTTAACATCATAAATTTTTATATTCCTCGTTGCTCTCCGTTATAACAGCCTGTTGACTGCAGACCATTGGTGGGGAGGGAGTAGAGTTGCAGGACGAGGGCTGCATATGTTACAATTCTGCCGTTTTCCAGATTTCTGCCTACTGTAGCTTTCATATATCACACATTAAAAATACACACACAATGAATAAATGTATTGGTACACTCCCCTCACATCTTGGACAGCTAACGCCATCTCTGTCCACCAGGCAGATGATACAGTGTCCCGTTGTGTAGCCAGAGCAGAGACATGGAGCATGTTGTTCCCCTGCCAATAAAACTGATTAGCTCAGAATGATAGTCTGAGGCTCCAGACACAAACACAAGCATCACATTCCTGTCCCTTCCCTTCCTTTCTTGCTTTCTATTATTTATTTATGAAGACTGGCTATTTACAGTAATTGGTCAAGATTTTTTATTGCAATTTTTGTGTGACATGTCATGATTCTGTCCTGCACTGCTATTTGTTATGGTTTTGTTTGGCTTTTTTCCGTGTCCTTGCTGCTGTGACTTCCATGTCTGAGACAAATTTCCTCGGCAAGGGCAATAAAGTTTATTTGATCTAATCTAATCTTCTCTTGAAATAGGCAGCTGGCTGACGGTAAGTATTCAGAAATTTTTTAATCCGTATCAGTAGCCTGACACAATGACAGCATACTATTTATTTTACTACTGGACTTGCTATAAAACCAATCTTGCATAACTGATGGTTAAGAGTCGGTAGCATTTTGACTTTCAACACTTGTCCTTAGTGTGGCTTCCACTGCAACCTGCACATCCCCACAAATTTAACATTTCCTCTAATGCCTTTTTCAAAGAGATCGTTCTCAACCTCAAAATGACAATCCGACAATTTGTTCTGAGGAGTTAAATTGTACAGGTAAAATCATATTACCCTTACAGAGAACAGCAGAAGTATACATATAGATGAAACACGTCAACATTCATTATCGTTGTGATTTTCTTATTCTAAACAGACGAGTGAAGAGATGACTCCTGCTGAGGGACATCTTTTGAATGCATAATGTTTATAATCAGTAGAATCTAATTTATTCTCATGGCGTCAGTAAAATGGCCCTCGGGTAAAATGAGATTTCAGACACCTATGTAAGACGCCTATGTCTGTGTCCATAAATTCCAAACTATATAACACACCAGACATATAAAATTGACTAATTCCTGGCTGTATGTGTGTGTGTGCATGAGAGAGAGACAAAGAGGTGGGAGTTTAAGTGTCAGCGGTCTCATTAATGAGAAAACATTAAAATATGATGATGTTACAGTATAAATGAATGTCTCTGCACTCTCAACCTGACCTTTCTAGCTGCCTGGAATTATGTAAAAAGATTCACTTTGGCACAAATTGCATTTATGTTATTAACATGTGCCACTTGATGACCCGCAAGTATAAATTAAAAAGGAGGAAAATTAAAATTTCCCACAGAAGTATTTTTTTATACACAATACAGAAATATGCCTTTATATGATTTATATCACAGCTCAGTTTGAAAGCAAATGTGTCCTTGTAATTTACAAAGCAGTGTCACAAAAGCTTAGCTGTCTGGTTAAGATGAATGGACAGGTGGACAGCAATGCTCTGAGCTGAATACTAATGTTAGCATATCAATATGTGAAAGTGGTAATATTTAGCAGGTAGCCTATAATCTTTAACACGTTCACCATGTTTGTTCTGTGTTTCGAACATTTGATAATGAGCGCTAAGTACAACGTGCAGCTGAGGCTGATGGGAATGTCATTATTGTTGCAGGTGTCAGGGGATTCATTAGGATTCAAGATAAGAATCTGCACGAAATTTCATGGAAATCCATCTTAACATATTTGTTCCAACCCTACAGAGCCAATCCAGAGCATCTGCATGGCTGAAATGTTTAAATATTCACATTGGACTGTACTGTACATGCTACTTTGCACATGACTCTCACTCACTGCAGCTGAGAGAAGTTCCTGGAGCTTGAGTCTCATAATTGCTTAGCTAAAGAGATCTTTGCAGTCACTGTTGTCCCACTCAAGGGAGGGAAAACGGTTTGGCAACAAGTGAGAAAAGTGAGCGACGACGAAAGCCTCAGCTGAGACGCCGGTGACAGAGATTTGAGATGGCACTGACTGCGGCAGCTCTTGTCATCTGCTCCACTTTGGAGCCTCTTACGGTCACAGCGAATCCTCAGAGGAAAAAAAAACAACACACTCATGTTCTGCCCCTGACTGAAAATTCAACACCCTCCAACTGCTCTCTCAAGTCTCAACTCTTACGCCTCACAAATGCAAAAGCAGTGAAAAAAAGACGTTTGTGAAAGGAAAATTTGAATAAAAATTCAAATAAAGCTCTATGAATAATCTGGCCGTGGCCCTTTACTTACAAAAGGTACAGGGAGACTGAAATGTGATGACAAGATGAATTTTTTTTCACAATGAACTGGATGAGAGGTGGAATAAAGGTAAAAGGTGCACAAAGAGTCTACAAAATGCCATCTACTTTCTGTTGCTTTCCACTTAACCCTCTACGGTCACAGTTTCAAAGCTGACGATTTAATATATCATTGCATAGATGTCTTAATATCAAAGCAGTGATTGCATTAGCTTTTTGTGACCAATTCAGACAAGAACAGTGGGTGTGGACTTGGATGCACAGCTGTATGCAGGTTGTAATTATGATTAAATTTCACATAAATTCAAGACTAGTTTTTCACGCCCACATCTCACAGACAAGCAACTAGCACTGTCGGACAGGTCAAGTACGAACCCTGTACAGATCTTACCACTGAGTACACTGAAGACGTAGTTTTTCTGCAGGGGAGTTCACAGTTCAAAGATGCAGAAGGCATTTGATATGATTCCATAATAAATATAAAGCATAAAACATAAAGAAGCCAGTATTTTCCCTTCAGAGGGGGAAGCTTGGCAGCATGGAGAGATCCTGAAGCAGCATTTACACCCTCACTTAGACTATTAAATCCACAGACAACATAATCATACGTGTACGCAAAGAATAAAACATGACTTTTTAAAAATATACACTTTTTCAAATTCACAGTCAGTTTTCTTCAGGCGTTGGTGTGTGTTCACGAGCTCAGGATTTTTGAAGCCCTTTGCTACAATTCAGACATGCAATTTTGATTTCCACCAAGGATTTACTTCAGTGTAAAGTACTGTCTTACCACCACTCATCACTCCATGTGTGGGTGAGTCCCACTAGGAATTTAATTCGTTTCCTGCAAATAGGTTACAATTCATAGGTGTGTTAGGGGATGTCTACTTGAGTTATTGCTCTGCCTTAAATGCCTGAAGCTATTAGACTTTCCGTGAACTCGCAACCAGCCCACTGTGCTATTAGGACAGTGTGAATTTAGCACCACAATGCTGACAAGATCTGCACGCTGAGCAACATCTTCTGTTTTACAAAATGCATTTCAGAAAGACACTAATGAGTTTTCCACTATTAACAACTTTCATTTGTTGAGCGTAATTAATATCAAGCCTTTCATGATCCACAGGTTCTCCAAAGCTTTTGTGGCCATTACCATGCAGCAGTCACTTCCAATTTTTGGAGAATGAAGCTTTACAGGAGCAAATTAATTTTTCAAGATGGGAAACAGCCCGAAGAGGAAATGTTTAATTCTTCAACTGAGATTCAAGGTCTTTGAAAAGACCTTTAATGATGGTCAGGAAATTACTGAGTCTGCCACTTAATTATCTTAGAGACATAGAAAAAGGGGGAAATGAAAAATTGGCATTAATGTTGATAAAAACCTATTTCAGCTTCATGCTGCAGGATACCAGGTAATGTTTTACAAGAAAGAATGCCCATGAAATTTCACCTGCTATTTTATTTGTTCCTGTGGTGCTGTTTGAGGTCAAAGCGACCACTCTTGAGAAGCAGATGGTTTGTGGGAAAAAAAAACTAACAAAAACATAATGTGGGTGCTGAGGTGAGATTAAAGTGAAGGTAAGACATACATCTGCCTGTGCACCAGGAGGGGACCCTTTTAAAACCTACATGTTGGACACATTTTCAGAGCAATTACAAACCTTCAGCACGCTTTAGAGAGTTTTAATGCTGCTTTGTAGCTGCACCAAACAACCTACTCATACGGTAGTTTCACCATCTAAGTCTTAGCCTCAATTAACCTTTAACAACTTCATTATTTATACATTAATGGTCCACACTAAATCCAGTAATAGGTCTCTAAAGAAATCCAAAAGCAAAACATTTTCAAATATTCATACTTTTATGACAAAATAGAGCACATTGTACAGCATTAGTGATAATTTTTAAAAGACACAGTATCTCCCAGAGAAAAAGATATGCTCCTCTGTAAGGTATTGGATTATTCATATGATATAAATATATACACATTATATTCATATATTCCAAAATTAACCCCAACATGCAACTCAGTCATGAAAACACTCAGATTTGAAGTCATGGACACACGCTCGCATGGTCCCTCTTAATAACAGTTCAACATCAATGGTACAAAAAACATTTACATCTCCGAATTGATAATATTTCCATGACACACACACACAGTCACACACACACACACTCTGTACATAGATATATATATTCATACAGGCTAGTTGTGTGCTAAAAAGTATTATAACTCCGTCTTTGCGCTCTTACTAAGTTCATCCGAAGTCTTTGCCCTCAAGTCATCCTTAAGCCATTTGTTGAAAACAGCAACGGGGTCTATGTTCCAGTGTTTATGGAAAGAGATGGGCACCTGGTGAGCTAAGAAGTCCCTGGCATAGTCCTCTGGTCGGGCCTGAAAGGTAAGATTAAGTACAGTAATTTATATTTGGAAGCAGTCACAGGAGACTGCGTGCAAGTGCTGCAGAAAGCGAGAGCAAAGGCATGAAAGTTAATGTACAGATGCTGCATACAGAAAACACACAAACTGATGCTTATGATGTCTTATTAAAGGTCTTGCATAGTCATGATGTGCACTTACACAGGTGGTACCACCGCTGACAGGTGGCATAAAAACTTGACATCCTAATTACTCTTTTGCAGTTTTGGTAAAATCAGAGAAGCTTCACCAACTAGGAAAGTCGCAGGTGTAAATAATAAATAATGAATTCTTTTTGCCTGCTTCAGTCCTGGTAATGTACACGACGCTCATTAATTTCAACAGAAACACCTGTGCAGTTCATACCATTCCAAGTCAAAGTATCTGATGTGAAAAAAAAAAAAAACAACAAAAAAATACTGTTATTTCTACTCTAGAGTTTGGTGATTTCACACACTGCATCTCCCAGCAGATCTCCCTGTGATTTCACTTCTATATGACGCCGCATTAGTGCACGAGTTGATATAATTACCAGTTTTTGGTTTGCAAATACTCTTCATGTCAAGATCCACATTATAATTACGACAGAGATTTTTTCGGAGAGCTCAGCTACATCCAACTTAATATAACCTGAAAAGGTTAGTAAATATAGATGCCTGGGTAAATCTGTAGCTCTTTTTGCTTGTGTCTGTCAGATATTCTCATTATCTCAGGCTCAGAATATATACAGCGTCTAAAACGATTTCTTTTCCCCACTTGCCTTCTTGTAATTATAGAATCTATGATAGGACATGAATGCGGCATAACCAGAAGCAAAAGCACCTGTGTGGGGTTTAGAATATCAGTAATCAGCTGGTTGGGTTCATTACCTATAAAAGGCCTCTATCTGTGTCTGGATGATGAATCTGTATTACCTGCAATACAAACTGAATTCATTTTGACAGGTTTTTTTTTTTTTTTTGCTCAAAACACATAATTTGCCTCTCAGTAAAATATTTTCTACAGCTGAACAGCCTTGGAGAGATTTTTAAATTAACCAAAAAATTACAGTCTTTGTATATTGTGGCAAGGCAAGGCTAAAAGCTGCAGCATAGGGCAACTCGGTATCTTTTGGTCTCTCTTCATGACATTCCACCTCTCATTCAAGAGGCTTCTTCAGTCCTAATTGACTGGTGGGGAGTTCCAGATATATTATGTTTTGTCACTTCCAAATTACATGGCTAATAGCCCATTAACAACTCCAGACTGACACGCGGCAGGGTGTTAATGGTTGTGAACCCGCCAGATCAGGCACGACTCAAGGTGCTAATGGCGGTGAAACTTTCTAGGGAGGCATCTCAAGACGACATCATAAGTACCTGGCCCTTTTGTTTATAAATGCCTGTGTACCAATTTAGCTTCTCTCAAACCATCTGTCTTCTCTGTCCAGAATGTGAACGTTGCCGACGTCAAAGGAGTGAGACTCTTATGCTTTAAAGACAGGTGGAATTGTTCTGAGTAGCTGACTCTTTTGGTCATATTTTCATGGAGAGGTCGTTCAGTTTCCCCTTATATAGGTCTGTGCACTCCTCGCTGCATTGGAGTGCAAATACAGCGTTGCTCAGCTTATTCGTGGGTGTTTTATCCTCAGGGTGAACCAGTTTTTATTTTAGGTGAACAAATTTCTGGACTGAGCAGACAAGTGGTGTGAGAGAGCAGGAAAGGAAGTCATCTACGTTAACTGGAGCAGCCATTTCTAAACAGAGGAGGGGGTCTATGACACCACTTATCAGGTACTTATAATGCAGCCTTGAGCTCTGTCCCCAGGAAGTTCAGCCACCATTAACACCTTGTGTCGTCCCTGATCCGGCAGTTTCACGTCCATTTACACCTCAAGGCATGTGAGTCTCAGGTTGCTAATGGGATATTAGCCCTGTGATTTAGAGGTGAGACTAAATAACTGAGACTCCCCATCAGTCACAACTGAAGAAGCAAGCTGGCAAAAAGGTAAAAATGTCTTCAAGGAACCAAAAGAGATGTAAACTTCCCTTCTACTAAAGCTATTAGATTTTCTGAATGACTGAGAATCTACACAAGATGATATTTCATTTACAAACAACATTAACAATCCATTTTCTTCTCACTGTATGCTAAAAATAATTTCAGAAAGAATGAGACACACACAGAATGTATTGTAAAAATGTGAAAAGAACCTGGTGGAAGAGAGGGCTGTGTGTGACGGGAAGTCCGAGAGCATTGAGGCACATTCCCAGCACCATGTCATCTGGCGCATCATTGCTGTAGCACTTGCACCCACTGTTAAGAAGTCGGACCACAGCCTCCCTGCTGAACACCATACTGCAGCGACACATCAAAACAGACACATAACACAGCAGATTCAGCCACGCTGCAAAGCATCAGTTACAAAAAAACAAGCAGGAAATCACCAGAAAATATGTATATCTTCCAGCTATCATCTAAAGGGTCGGTCTGTGTCTTTTATTCATCCAGTGGGAGGGCAACAGAAGAAAGAGTGAAACGGCACACTGAGCCGAGAGTGAGATGTGCTTTTTTTCTGTGAATCGTCTCCACACAACAATGATTGACACGTTTTGGAAATGAGAAACAATTAGACATGAAAAAAATGAGACTAAAGCTGCCAGAAAAATTGCTCATTGCCACTCGAAAACTGTTTTTAGAAGACATCACTTTGAGAAAACTGGCAGCTGTAGTGTTGTAGTGTCATAGCAGCTGACGTGTCCCTAAATAGAGTTTGTCACACAGCTCACGATTCATCCATAGCACAGATTCTCCCAAATGGGTGAAATCTGTACTATAGAAATGTTGTAAGTCTGCACTGACAGATGACATGCAACATCCGCTGCTTGTCCACTTTAAGAAACTAAGTTGTGTGTAATAAAAAGGGTTTTACTTCCCATCGACTCCCTGTCTTGTCTTATCAGCTGATGAATGTTTCTTGACTGTATTCTGCGGTGATTTATTCCAAACTTTTATCGAGTCCCTCTACTGTAATGCAGCCTGTGAACTAAATTTCCCTTAGGGGAGCAACACACTTTTAAACAGAATTGAAATGGTTTATCTGTAAATTACGGATTACAGGTTTTTCATTACACACTTTATAGTTCCTCTGTTGCCTCTGTATCTTTCATCGTTATTCCCAAAGCATTTGAGCTGCAAAAAAACTCACCCTCCACCTCCAGTGATGTAGCTGTAGCCGCCTTGACTCAGGCCATAGCCGTACCTCTCCCCGAGACACACCGGTTCAGAGGGATCGTAGCAGCTCAGCAAGACCTGCAGTCTGGGGAGGCTGCAGAAAGCACCGATCAAGTTCATCACACACTCATCATCATCATGCACACATGACTATGTCTACATGAAACTGAGCATTTAGAGGCTGAAATAACAGCTCTCAGGTGTTATTACACATCCAGGAAGGGCAACCTGGCAGGAAGTAAAGCCAGCTGGATGTAAATTTGTGTACTGAGCTTTATAAATATCTCTGGAAGTCATTTCCCCAAAGTGTTCCTCTCTTTCACTGTGTTAACTTTTTCAAGGCTGAAACAGAATTTGTTTGAAAATTCATGAAAAAATGTCTTTGAGATAAATGAAAGCGTGACATTTAAAACAATGAATGTCCCAGCTGATGATGAAAACATACCTGATCAGCGTGTCATCGTCCACAACAAGCAGCCACTTGGTGTTTGGGACAGCGTTGCTCAGAAATCTTTGAAGGATTGCAAACGTTTTCCCGCAGTGGCCTGAAAATAGAGACATGCTATCAATAGAATGCCCAGTAGGACTTAATCACATATTGACCATGTGCTGTATTTTGCGTTAAAAAGATAAATGACCCTGTTAGGAAGAAAAACCCACTTGTTAAAAGCAGCTATTTACATGCACGCATGCCTACATACACACAAATGCATACATAGGTCAACAGCAACAAAAAAAATCACAGTCATTAATCTTACTCAGACGAATGAATGCGAGAGGAAGGAGGGGGCTGACCAACAGTCCCAATTATTACACAGAAACAGTGACATAAGGCTTTATTTTCAAGCTAAGTTGCTAATTATGCTTTTGAGTTCTCTCGATAGCAGCCTTTGAGGAGGCAATAAAAGCAACCATTGTGGTCACAGCTTGCAAGGGTGCATTAACTTGACGGTCGTGTGGATCCTTAGTTACAAAGTGTGAACTAGCATCAGTTCTGCATTCTGCTCAAGGACACCTCAAAAGGGCTTCAGAGATCAAACGTGCTGCCTCACATTTAAAGGACCATGGCTTAAAGTGATTTACCTTCTTAAGCCAAGTGTTAAATAAAATATTTTCTGGATTTTTCAATGCAAAGATTTGTCCTCTGGAGCTTTGTGAAGCAGACAGAAAACCATTGCCTGCATTCTGACATCTCAAAGACATAATAAGGTAAGTTGGGCATGATGGGCCGGGAAGATCAAACTTCTACTCTGGCATGTTTGACATGACGGCCAGATGGAACAAAATGTTCTGCCAGCTCCTGAAAACAAAAACAGTGATGTGGCAGTACGCAACAAACACAAGGAAACCAAAGAAATATACCCATCAGAATCCAAATATCTGCGCACCATCAGGGCTGTGAGCTGAGACGTGGAAATCCTTGGTGGCAAGCATCACAAAGAATACTGAGGCCTTACTGTTTTATTTATAAGGCACCCAAGGTGTTTTTCCCAAGTATCTGAATATAGAATAAGAAAGGACACCTTGAACTGCTGACAGGAATAAAATGTGGAAATGTACTTTTTGAGACAGATCTCCATACAAGCCTGGTAATCTTATTTCCAGTTGGAGGATGTTAGTGATGTTCAGGGGCCTGGAAAGACACAGCAGTTTCCTTGTGCAAGTTTCATGCAATATGTATCATGAAAATGTCCACACAAAAGAGAAAGCTTCCACTTCAACATAATACCACAGAAAGTTCCTCTTTGAACTCCAAAATGACTTTTCTTTTTCATTGGCACGTCGGAGGTAAGAACAAGACGCTTGACCGTGCACAGTGTATTTACTTGACAAAGTTTCTTTGCCACTTTCCCATTTCCAGGTCTTGCATCATGCTTTCCCTCACTTGCTCAGACTATCTAAATTTTTAACCTTAGACTGTTGAGTTTTATTTTCCCATTTTCAAAATACCCGTATACTGTAAGGATGTGGTGTGTTTTCACCAGTCTCAATATTTATTTGGAACTGCAGACAGCCTTAAAACAAATCAAAGCTTGTTTTTAGTGGCAACGTAGTGAATATATTGCATATTAGGCCTGATTTTTCATTGGAGTCTCCAGAATAATTCTATCTGCTTGTAGCTGCTTATACTGTATTTCATTTTCTTGGGTTTACATGTAGATGTGGTTTTAGCGTTTGGCTCCAAGGGCACAGGCATGTATAACTGTGATGAATACAGACTCCTGACACATTGACACCTGATGACTGTTGATGAACTTCAAGGATGCTGTCAGCCATCATTAGCATAGCGCTTTAGGCCCGGGGAAAGGAAGAGAAAGAAGTAAGTAAAACAAATGGAAATAAATTATGTTCGCCCTGAATCATGTGGGAATCGGTTACTGAGAGACTGATAAACCGCTTGTTTTTCATTTGACCTCAATCATATATCATTTCATTGCAAGTTTATCTGATTATTGCACAGCCAGTGGCTTTAAGTCCCCAAGTGGCTGACTCCAGTGCATATTTCTATTACTGCTTGTTTTCTGTAGTCATGGTTTTGTTTACCGCAGCACCAATCACATTTAGAATCAATTTCTCGGCATCAGACTCAAACCACTGTACAAATCCAATCTACTGTACATACTCCAAGATGTAAATTCTATTATGAGCTCTGTTTGACTGACATTATGCACTGATGGTAGCTCCAGTATCTGGCTGTTTACCAAACCACTGAACATCTCCCTGCTTTGATGATGGACTGTGAATTGCTGCCAAAGCTAGATTGTTGTCTCCCAAAAGTTTAAAAAAAAAAAAAAAAAAAAAAAGTAAAATCAAAAAACATATACTGGCATGCAGTGGAAGGCAAAATAAAAGGGAAGGAGACACTTTCGTCTAAATGATCTGTGAGAATGCATTTGCCAACATTGGCTTAAAAAACACTGATATAAATTATTGGTTGAGAGAAGCACAGCCAAGGCATTTTCTTATATAAGATGTCAAACTCTGAGGTAAGTCACGCTAATTCTTAGTATTCCAGGTTAGGTAATGTGTTTAGTTGTGCAAATGAACTGATCTGAGAACCCAGACAATGTTTTTTTCTTTTTTAAAACATGTTACCACCAGCTGCAGGCCTTTCAGTTCGGCTTTATGCAAACTGTGAATGAACGCACACATCATCTCTTTGCCTTGACCCCAGGCTCTGCCATACAGAAAGAAAACATCATGAAAAACATCAGATGTGCCGTATTCATGCAGCTCTGCTTAGTGACAGTAGCTCAACAGACGACCATTTAGCAAACCTTTATGTAAAAGAGAGCTACTGCACCATGTAGCACTTATAGTGTGCTATGAAACTGCAATTGCTTACCCATATATGCATTTTTCTTTTCTTTTTTTTTTTAACCTCCCTTCTTGAACTTTGACAGTTTCTTGATTAACTTGTACTTGATGAAAAATGCCATGTTCCTATGTGTTAAGATGCATTTCTAGACATACATGACACAATTTTAATCTTTCGGTTTTGCACTGTTAATAAACTAGGTGATTTGAATGCATTTTGAGATCAACAACACTTTAAAATGATTTTATGACAGAATTTTCTGATTCTTTATATATTTTGCAGTACATAAATTCCATAAGAGTTGGCTCATGACTCGATTAGTTAAGAATATTCTAAAGCCCTATTTCCTACCTTTTACAGTCACCTGGAATCAAATGCAGTCCACTTAAACAGAGCCTTTTAGGCCTTCTAGCTTTTGTAAGGTTCATACGAGCAAGAAACCTTATATTTTTCATGTAGTTGCTTTTTAAGTTTCTTAGGATCATATTGTGATTATATTCATCTGAACTGCATGATATTTAGTGTGTAAATGCAGGTGGACATGGACAGAAATAATTTCTAGTACCTTACAGCATAATCAATAAGATGAACAGCATGCAGTCAGTAAGACAATACAGTACTGTACCAATCAATGCAAAAAAAAAAAAAAAGAAAGAGCAGGTAAACAAAAAGCAGCCATTTCCTCATTCAAATCTATTAGCAAATTAAACAACTCCTGTAAAACTGCCTCTGCACAGCATGAACATTTTCCAACTTGCAATTAACCCAAAGGAGACATTCCGCATAATGCAATCAGGTAGCGACATGTTTAGCAATTTCTCTTGGATTTTAATGTTCCCAAAATCAATGTGTTTTTTGCGTCTCAAAAGAATTTAAAGCAGGTTGCTTTCAGTCAAACGTGGCCCGACTCCACAGTTGCACATTAGCAATGCATTCTAAGCTGCAGAGTGGCACCGTGGCTGCCCAGGGGACCGAACTGTCACCTTCCGTTTTATTCTTCACAAATCAGACCTCCAACTCTACAATAGTTATGCCATTGCAATAACTTTTGCAGGTATGACTCCACTATTGTGAGCAGTGCGGTCAATATATAAGTTGTTATAATACTGTGAGCTACAAATATAGATGCAGTTATTGGTGTTCTCGTCCAATCTGCAAACGAAAATTAACAAGCTGCAGGTTAGGTTAGATAGAGACTGTATATTCAGCTTGTGATGTCGTTATTTTGGAGCCCATTGCAAGTGACAAAACAGATTTATTAGAGGAAAACTGATTTTAGTGGTGAGTCTGAGAGAAATCCAGAAATCCTTAAATCTGATTTGTAGGTCTTTGTTGTTTTTTTGTTTGTTTTTTTGGCTGCTCACATTTGATTGGAAATAGTTGATTTAAATTATTTCAGTATGAATATATGTCAAATATGACAGTTGGTGCAGAAGAACAATGTGCAGTTCAGTGTCAGAAAAGCAAAGGAGCTGGTAGTGGATTTGTTACAGGGCAAGAACTGGGTGAGACCTGTCACCATCCACAACGAGGGGGTGGAGAGGAGGCAGCACTCAAGTACAAGAGCTGCATATCAACCACTAACTGGACTGATAACGGAGCAAGTTTACAAGAAAAAGGTTGGTTTTTATTCTTGACTAGACTCAGCTCCACGGCAGACTAGTCCACATACAATACACCGGCAAGTAGCCAGTGGCAGTTTGCATCCTTCACTGCCTCGATGGAAAAAGGTTGCAAAAGACGTCCTTGTTAAAGGTCTAAGCTGCCTGGAGACAGTAATTGAAGGGAGGCTGGAGACTAAACCAGATTTCTTTCAACAACAACCTTTACCCGTTCTACAGTGTACTGAAATTCTCTGCAGCCGATGCAGGATCCCATTAAGGTGCAACATGAGAGGTCTTTGGAGCTATTTTGTGCCGACAGCCATCAGACTGCAGAATAATTTTTGCCCAAATGGCCTCTGCCTCAAGCAAGCAGAGAGGCACTGAAGCAGAGAGTTGGTGCTGTTTTTACAAACTACTGTGGACTGCACAGAGCATACTTAGAGGTCTTTGTAAGTTTGTGAACTTTATTCTGATTATGTATATATTGCATTACATAAATGCCATAGAAGTTGGGTCATGACACATTTTCTGTATGTTACATTTTGCCTTGTTCTGTCCTCATTATTCAGTCGCACAACAAGTTGACTTCTGTTGAGGAATCTCTAAAACCTGTAAATGAATTGAACAGATGAGGGATTGTCAAATGCCCTGACAGCAATGACTGTGCAGAAATAGAAATTCCTGACAAGTTCATTCAGAAATGACAGGAGCTAGACTCTGCCTGAAGCTAAAGCTGAGTTTGAACCAAACTTACATGAAGGTATATGTGATGAATACCTGAGTAGGGCATATTGAAATAATGTTTATCTCTTCTGTGCACACTAAATTGCATTTCAGCTTTGAGCAATGGTGAAGCAACAATATGCATACCCATCCATCCATCTCTTTCTTATCTGCTTCAGAGCGTTAGTGGAAACGGGGCAGCTCTGCATCGTTTAACTCAACAACATCCTCCAGTTTCTCCCTCAGGAGAATCTGGAGGATGTTGTTAGGTTAAAGCTTCTCCTGAGGGATCACCAAGCTTAAGACCAGTGGAGGATGGATTTTCTTTGCAGAGAAAAATGGTGTGTCCCAGTGTCTCCTCCCAGTCAATCATGCCTGGTTCACCTCCGCAGGGATCCACCTTTGGGCTTTGTTTCCATGTACAGCTAGTGGTTGTTAACCGCTGAACACCTGCTCGGCTATTTTCTCCTTGATTTCAACTTACTTTTGTGTAAATGTAGCAGTTTTCCAAAAGGTATGATACTGTAAGTGCTCTGCATCTGCTTGTTTGCACACATATGACAACATATAATACAAACAGTCTATTCAAACACCTTTGGTAACATTTGGGATCCTAAATAGTGTCCTATGGATACGAAAGACTTATTTTTAAATAAAATACACTCTGGCTTTCTCGCTGGAGGTTAAATGAGAAGATAATTACCATTCTCTATTTATTATCTGTCAAACATAAAGATACTCAAGTGAACTAAGTTGCCTAGCTTAGCATAAAGACTGAAAATAGTGTGAATGGCAACCCTACCTCCGACGTAATTTAACAAAATCTGTCAACCAGCACCTCTAAAGCTCTTTTATTTATACAAAGGGTTCATGATTAGATTGACTTTCAGCGGCTCCAGTGTTTTAATCTTGCAATGGGTGTATGCATAAAATGAGTAGGTCCCAGTGGGAAAGCTGTTAATTAGGTCCCTAGACGGTTAATAAAGTGGTGTCTTCAGGACAAATATTAGGAGGCTACTATTTACTGTTGACACATTTATTTTTTCAACATAGAACTGCAATTTCCATTTTTATGCTGATGATACCATGTTGTATGGCATCAAATCTGCCAAAAACCTGCGCTCTAGATTAGAGGCTGTCTATGATGACCTGCAGACCCTTGATTTAATTTAAAACATGTTCTAAACTCCACCGACTAGATAGTTGCACAATTGAAAGTGACACTGGTATCCATGTGCTAATCTGAGTTACAATTTATTCAGAACTTGCTCAAAAATTGAAAAAAAAATTCTACCTCTTATACTGAAATTGAGCTTAATAATCATCAGAAATTAGAAAAACCTGTGTACACAGAGAAATCTTACCGTCCATATTTCATTTTCATAAAATATGAGACTATTTTCAAAATAAAATCTCTGGTCATACCCAAAATGAAGCCTCTTGCGATTAAACTTACTACAATGGTGAAATAAGCCAATTTCACAGTATCACCAGCTCTTCAACACATATACAGAGCAAATATATTAGACATTTTATACTGACAGCCCTACAGTCATTGGAAATCAGCAGGGGATATCTGCCAAATTCATGTGTGAGCAAATCTGTAGCTTATAGCTCATGGTCTGAGAGAAGTTCGAGAACAAACACAAGGCCCATTTTCCACCTCAGAATCTTTCTTTTTTTGAGACTGTTTTCCAGCTAAAGAGACAGGAAACATAAGAGAGAAAGAAAGGAGCAGTAGGGCTTTGTACATTGACCAGGTCAGCTACCAGGATGCCCCAATCTCATAATTACTCCGAGTAAAGTACAAAAGAGAGCATGCAACAGTTTTCTAAAAAAATCCAGCAGTGACCTACAAAATGCCAACATGACTGACCCATTCATGTCAGTGTCTTTTTGTGAGCTTCTGTAAACACACTATTAGCGACAAAAAGGTAAAACTCACTACTAAGAGAGATACTCCCACTCACTGTGGTTCCAATTCTCCTGCAATGTTAAGTTTAAATTACATTCCCTTCACAAGGTGTTAGGTTGTAGAACTTTAAACTTGAGCCTCCCAGTTCATTTTCCATGTACCTTTGTATATGCAGCTGACCCTGGACCCTCACCCAAGGCCAGAAACTGCATCTCTGATGGCTGAATGCGCTTCGGCTGCAAAAGGAGAACTTACCTCTTTCAGTGTTCGGCACTCCTAAATTAATAGTCGGTATCGCAGGATCAGCATGGTCACTGTAATACTCTAAATATAAGGCATCCTTTTCCCAAGTCTTCTTTATCACTGGAACTAGAGCAAAGGGGAGAAAAAATCAATACAGTGTTCAGTAGGTTTCCCAACAAGCAGACCTCTGGTTTTGCGCAATGTGGACTTGCTCCCTGACCAAATGATTATTTCACATTTATTGCAATACACACTTTCTCTGATGTTTCTGTCTGATTTTGGTTATATATTCTCTTAAAGACCACTGAATCATCAGTAGACATGAGGGAAAGGAGGCTGAACTCAAAGAACATGTTCCTTTTAATCCACCCACCTGGTTAAAGATTACGTCCAAATGAGATACCAGTAAACTAGAAACTTTGCTTTTTTTTGTCATTTGGGGATAAAGAACCCTCTAGTAGGTGAGTTTGGAAAAGGTTTTGTTTTAAATATTTGATTAGTCTTACTATGGGTCATACAAAATTAAATCACCATTTTTAAAAAAATTGCAACCTGCAAAATAGAATTTCAGCAGTTACATTTCACAGCTGTGAATTGCAAGATTTCTGTCAGACTTTAGAGGAAAATGTTTTGTAACTTCTAGTTAGTTTGTGCTCAATGCCTGGTGGCAAAATGGGACCTCTGGCCTTTGACCGTCTGCCCTCTGTTGAAAAACAGGAGAAAAGTAGTGGAGGTTGGCAGATTATTGTACCTCTGTGTACATTTTATTTCTCTATATATTGTGTCTTTCTGGCTGTTAACACAGTGTGCACTTTTCTGTCACTGACATGATTCCTGGTATCTTAGTTTAGAGTTTTCCTGTAGTTTCTGTTGGGACTTTTGGAGATTTTATAACTGAGACTTGAAGCAGCAGCAGCAACAGCAGATCAAGGTTGTGCTCAACCCTCATAAAGCAACTACAATGAATCAGAGAGGCATATTTGACACTGACAAAAGAAAGGTTTGCTGCTTTGTAGTGTCTGTAAAGTTGATCAGAAACAGACGACTTGAACTGGTCAAGAACAGGAGGTAAAATGAGGCTTCAAATACACTGTTGCGTTGTATCACAACATTTCAAGTAAATAAATAACTTGAAAAAAATTAAACTTTGAATGCATCATGGAGCTGAGATGTTTGCTGGCAGTCTTAGTGTAGCAGACAATTAAACGATTCAAAATGAAAAGACAAGAGGCAGGTGAATATAGCTATTGTTACAGTAAAGACGTACTATTTGTCCAAGGAATTAGAGCTACTATAAGACTATATATGTTGCTTTAACAAGGTTATATGTTAGTTCATTCTATATACTTTTTTGTCTTTAGCAGGTCCAGTCATATGTTGCAACTGGATCTTTCTCTTTGCATAGCTTTTTCTTCCTTTTAGTTGTGCTATGTGGTTTGTTTTTGACGGAATAAAACCTCATCAATCCAATGCATACCAAAGCACAGAGTAGGAACGATTTTTCATAGTTTTATTTTTTGTGTTTTAAAAGTACAAAATCTATACAGAAGCACAAAACTCAAAGCACAAGTAACAATAGATAGGTGCGTATGTGTTTATCTTTGTGGACTGTCAGAGTAGTTACTACTGTTGCAATAATAATGCTACAAACCATAAAATAAACAGCAAAGTTTCAAGGTTGAGGCTTTCATCCTGCAACAGCTAAAAATTTTTCCTCAGCTACCATTAAAAGAAAAAGAAATAACAACATTGCAACCTCCTATTTTTAACAAAAATCTAAACTGTAAACAGATTAATGCATATTGCATATTTTAATGCTCCTATCCTTGCATTTGCAGTGTACAATCACTTAAGGTGAAGAAAATTAAAAAGACACTGATTTGTCACTGAGTGACAAATTAAATATGAAGCACTTTCATGTCTCTTGCTTTATTGATCCAAGCTAACCTGTGGTGTATAAATCTAATATTCATTTTCATCTTGTCTGCATGTGAAACCGATAATGGCAGCTTGGCAGAGGAAATGGTAATTAAGGTAATTAGTGAAATTACTTTTGAGCAACAGCCTTTATATGTAGTATACAATTTGTCTGATCCCTCTAAAATTAATTTGCAATTTGATCCATTGGCTTAACCTGCTATGTTTTTATCAGGTTAAAAGAGAAGCAGATTTACTGTAGATAGCTTAATGTCAGGTGGAGCGTGCCAAATAGTGGCATTGTTGGATGATTATGCTTTTCCAGCATCAAGGGAGACACAGAATTAAACACTCCCAAGGTAGATTTATATTTATTCTTTTTTTTTTTTTTTTTGCTGAAACAATATCAAATCCTGTGAGATACGACGGAGGAGTCACTTGGAAAAAGATTTTATCATATCAAGGACAAACAGCACTCATACAGTCACACATGTCAAAGGTAAAACAAATCCATTACAAAAAAAACAACAGGACAAAAATGTGTGCCATCTGAAGGAAAATTGAGCATCTTTGTTGGATTCTGTAAGAGTGGGAGTGTGACTCACCTCTTTCACTGTGAAACTTCCTACACGTTTTCACAGCAACAAATATATCTTCTTTATGTACAGGCTCCCCCTTTGATGAAAGTAGGAGACATGAATCAAAGAAGGCTCGCTTGAACAAACCACATAAATCACATACAGGCCTAATTAAAGCTGAATCTATATTACACGCAGCCAAGTGGTTGAAATTCGGGTTTTCAGGCTATATTAAGTGTCTAAGTGATCAGTGGGAGTTGATATCTTCAAAGTGAAATTAGAATTGGATATTTTTGTAAATGGTCCGAGGTAATTTGGCCCTCTGGCTGCCTTTGGCTCTCCCTCTGAAACTATAAAGACAGACAGCAGCTGATAATCAAGCAGCATATTTTTAAAAATTCAAGACTGAATGCTGAGATACATTTGTGGTATCTGTGTCCGTGGAAACAAAAAAAAAAAATGTTGGCAACATTGTGAGACAGAGAAGGAAGATAAATTGAAGGAAAGTGAATAAAACTGAATAAGAAACATCTCTGTGTGGTTTGTCACCGCACACAATCCAAAGCGGAAGAAGCCAGAATGATTTGTTTTTGCTCTTGAACAGTGACACAAAAGAGACTCATTAAATCAACAACAGAGTAAGCGCATTAAAAATGTACGCCGAATTAGAATATCATCTGCAGCTGAACAAACCATCACTTTTCCAATAATGTTAATAGACGGGATGTTGTGGACTGTAACAATATGTGGTGCCATGATCAAGCCTGAGCATCACACTGAGACAAAAAAGAAGCAAATTTAAACAATAATGTGCAAACTGATTACTTGTTTAATCATTTACTGCATAAAATAACAGAAAACAGTGAAAAAGTTTCATCACAGTGTCTTCAGAGCCAAAAAGCACATCTTCAAATTGCATTTTCCTTCAAACAAAGATATTTTTTTTTCGCATTTATACATCTTGATCTTACTCTCTAGTAATACTAAACAAATACTTCCACGCCACCCTACAAATGTTTTCACACAGAGCATTAGGCTGCACTTGACATCTACAGGACTCTACAGACCGACAGGCAGCATTTCATCAACACCAACGCTTTGTTGACCTCAGACCCCAAAAACCTCAAGACGGCTAAAAATACATTCCTATTATGGGCTTTATTGCTCACTTTCAGTTTCCTCCTGAGGCCTCATTGTTTCTTACTGGTCTGTTTTTTTTCTGAAAATGACTCATGTATGAAAACAATTTGAACAATTTCCTGTCTAGAATTGTCAGACATGCAGGGAGGAACAAAAACACTCAACACCATGCGTTTAGTTATGACCTAAAATAACCGGAATCACCACATTGTGTGTCAGTGTCAAGTTGCTGTTTATATCCTGACATAAGCGACTGATTTTGAAGACATTGAGAGAAACAGTTTTCTTGTATGTGCTCACATGTTTAGCCAATAAAACTGACTCTAATAGAACACAAACTTAGAGCCATGACAATAACAATGCTTCAAAAATGGGTCATTCCGCCTCAGTTCACTGACAGACCCATGCTTGACCATCTTCAATTTGACACATTTTTTACAGTACTTTTTAAAAAAAAGTTTTAGTGCTAGTAAAAAATGTCCACCATCAAAAATTCTCATTTTTGATGACTAATTTTAGTAACATTTTTATTACTTTCCTCCTCCGTGACAGTAAACTAAATATCTTTAGACACAAGACATTTGAGAAAATGCTGATCCACATGTTTCACCATTTTAGCAACTAAACAGTTGATCGATTAATTTAGAAAATAATCAACAATGGGAATGCAGTCATACGCTGTATGGTTTGTTTGTGACTTTTAGCAGGAATCTAAGAGAAACTACTGTTAGATCAGCATTTTTGGCTAAAACTAAAAGTTATTACAAGCAGATCTGCTGATATTTCTTTGATTATTTTCAATGTTCCGTCTCTAAAATGTCACAGGATTGTGAAAATGTTCAACAGTGTCCTAAAGTCAGAGGTTCTTTTGTTCAACCGCCATTGAAAAACTCTTTATAACACTTGTCATGAAATAGTTTGAAGCATTAGGAGTTGGAAAACCACGATTTTCTTCTAGCCCAGTAACAAAATTATATAACTCTTCCAGTTGGAACCACTTTCAAAGCAGGTTCACCTCTAATATTTGCTCAATGCATGTTCAAATACAGGCCATTAATGCAAGTATGCCTCTGACTGGCAGCATACTCTACATTTTAAAAGCTCCTATTAGTGCCAATCACAGGGAAAGAAATCAGCCTCTCATCGAACAATAAAGGTTTTATAGTTGGTGGAATATAGAAATTGAAAAAAACATGGACATTTTTGACCAAATTTGCACCATCAAATAACTGGATTGTATTATTCTAGCAGGGTTGAATTATTAAAGTCCATATATATGTCAATGAGCCAGCCAAGTTTGAGGACTCTAGTTGCATTATTTCTCAAGTTGCAGCACTTCAAACATTGAGCCACAGATTTGTGCTAAGAACTCGATGCAAAAAAACGACACAAACCCCATCCCTCTTTTTAAGAATTTTTAACTCGAAAACTAATGCTACCTGCGATCCCAGATTTTACACACACAGTCAACTGAATCAATATTCACCACTTCATAAAAAAATACCTGTCAAATTGAAGATGGTCAGGTGTGAACATTATTTTACTCTGCCAAGGAACGTTGCAGATTTATGTGACGATCGGCGTACGTTTGTCTGTTAATCTGTCTTTCCGTCTGCGTGCAACATTACTCAAAAATGAAAAAATGGATTTGGATGAAATTCTCAGGGAAGGCTAGAAATGACACTAGGACCACCTGATTAAATCTGGGCAGTGATGCGGCTTATACTCTAGATTCACAGATTTGTTAAAGATTTCAGTATCACTACAAGATAGTGGCACGGCATTACTGTAACTATGACAAGTGAACGCTACAAATCCACCACTGTGGACTTGTCCGTCGGAAATTATACAATGACTGAGCAGCCTTGGCGGAGTATTGTGCTTTCTGAGTGCTCTTCTTGTTTTGTGGAAAGACCCATATGGATGTTGCTACAAAAAGCTACAACTTTAACCCTGCAGAATATCTAAAAAAAAAACTACCACAGTTTTAACGTGGCCACCCAGAATTAGGGTCAACAATTCAGTGCCCAAACAAATGTGAAATATGGTCACCATCTTCCCTTCTGTTCCTGAATTACGACGTTGAATAACGACTATTTTTTTTCAGAATATTATGATGTCACAGTGTGTTAAGTTTTGACCTTTTACATTGAAAATATCATCACTTCATCATTTTAACAGTCAATCATGTGATTTTTTTAACGTAATTAACGTATGAATACTTAATTTATGGCCACAAATGTGCTTTGTGAGGTCACAGTGACCTCTGACTAACAAAATCTTATCACCTCATTCTTGAGTTTGAGCCTGATTTAAAAAAAATAAATCCTCTCAAGGTGTTCCTGAGATACATCCTGTTGTTTATGAGGACGGGATGGACAGACAAGCCATAAACATGAAGCCTCCAGCCACAGCTGTCACCATCATGGAGGCATACAAAGGACATTTTTTTCCTGCCACGGCCACTTTGATTGTAGTCCTTCACCTCCTTGAATCTGCCTCTTGAGGCTCTTGATTCTTTTATTGACACTGCAGTCAAGT
This sequence comes from Amphiprion ocellaris, assembly GCF_022539595.1. Lineage (NCBI taxonomy): Eukaryota > Metazoa > Chordata > Actinopteri > Pomacentridae > Amphiprion > Amphiprion ocellaris. The sequence continues at coordinate 28,489,318 of NC_072772.1, read as the reverse complement.
GTTGCTCTGGCCCCACTTGGCAATTTGTCTTGCAGCTGTTTCCGAACACTGTCCAAGTGCGATACGTCCTCTCTTGTTTTGTCTGAAAGGAAACGTCTCCTAGAATACTTATTAAACCTGTGACCTTCATGTTTCTCTGGTGGCTGCTCGAGTTTTTGTCCTGTTTTCTGTTCAAACGAGAGCGGTTTTATGAGGAAAGTGATTTCCATAGAGGGAAGTAATAACCACATGAATTTAAATCTGACGGTTCAGACTGCAACAAACATGCACCAGACTCAAGACCACAAATGCAGAAAGCAGCATGTGATCTGAATAACGAATGAAAAGATCAAATTGGATTTTTAAAATTTTTTTCTGTCAAAAACTGGGAGGAGAGGAAGAAAAAAAACTCTGAATTGGGACATTTTCAGCTGCAGTTCTGGCATCCCAAATTCAACTCATTTCACCCAATCAAGAAAAATACAGTCACATACAAGTGAAAACAGGCAGTTTTTCCCAACATCGGATGACTGAAACTGTCTCATCAGTTCACCAAACCATAGTTCTGTTAACTCGTGCAAACATAATATCAACAATACATGAAGCATCCTGGGGAATCATGCTTATAAGTCAACACAGTCGGGAAATAATATACTGCAACAAAAAAAAACTCACCACAAACGCACCAACAGGAGAGCACCAGCAACTCTGATTAAAACGGAGTACAATTCTTCTCTCTATTCGACACCCACTCACCGGCTCCCACTCATACACAACGTAGCATAAAGTACGGCCTTAAGATAGTGCAAATTATTTCCTGGAGGACTATTCAGAGAAACCGCCTGGATGTTTCTTACTTCTACCCTTCACATACCATATGGCGCACAGCAGCTCAAAGACTGAATTGGAAATTTTAATATTTCAGTCTAGCACCACTTTCAGATTCTTTGAGTTGTATTACTGTGTTCAGTTTAAGTCAACAAACCAAACATTTAACCTTCATCACGTTTACCTGCACAACAAGCTAGCCTATTTAGGAAGTTTTTGGTTTATAAAAAAGTAGGTGGGATGATTGGTGTTTTGCTGATGAATACAATACATATTTCCATGTAATATGTTTGGTAAATGAAAGAGAAAACAAAATGAAATTACATTTTAATTTCAGTTTCCTTGGTCCAGATTTGACAAAATGATAAATCTAACGGGAGAAGACGAGCCAAAGCCAGAGGAATGTGTGAATCTGTAAATCTACCTCTAAGTAGCATTAGCTGGCACAGAAATGGATAAACTTCAACATATTTAGATAAAAGAACAAAAGTCATAATAAGTGTCTGATGCAACTCTGGAAACGATGCAAGAAGATGATGTTGCTTAGCAACGGGGGATCATTTCTTTTTTTGACAAAATTTAAATTGGCAAGACAAACCCAAGACTTCCGTCTTTTTAGGTTAATGCACAGTGTTCTGCTGAGGGCAGAAGCAATAACATACAAGACTGTTCTTCACTATGAATTGTTGGTGCTGCTCTGATGCAGCCTTGGAGTGTGAAGGCTGAATATAATACATCATCTCATGACTGCCAATATCTGACAGCGAACCATCCTCTGTTTTATGTTGTCATTTAATTTTGCTCCACTTCCATTCTCCGGGAACCGAGGCCAGACTGATCTGGATACACAGCAGATACTCACACACAGTGGAGGCTCTTTCCTCAGAGTGGTTGCACAGTGGCGGGCCTGAGGAGAGCTCTCCGGCTCAGTGCACAGCTCAGGAACAGCAGTGAGATGGGGACCTTTCCCATTGTCCCAGATATACAAGGCAACCTGCAATAACACGGACCGATATAGTCAGGTGCATGAGGACCGACTGCAAACTTTCAGACATCAATGATTTTTTTAAAAACTGAAAAGATGTGCTCTTCTTTCTTTATCCCAACTACAACAATTCTGCTCTCACAACAAAATTCCACTGAGAGTATTTAATATTTAAGATGAATACCAAAAGAGATAAAGAAGAGGAGAGAGAGGGGAGAACCTGCGAGCTGGCGAGTATTACTATATTTCTTTCTGAAGAGGAAGAGAATAAAATCTAGGGCTTAGCTTAAGTATTCTACGGGGGAAGATGGAGATGTTACAGTAAAAGAATATATAATGAGGAATTAGGCACAATCAGCGTCATCTCAATTGTGGCAACTGTCTCAGAAGAACCAGGAAACTGTAAACTGTGATGTTCTTCCGCCTGGAGCTAAAACCACCAGCAGTGAACTGGATTAGCATTGACGATTCATGCAATGTGTGACATAGTGGAATTCAAAGCAAATCAACTTGTAAAAATAACTTAAAATTCTTTATTAACCAACTTCAGCAAGAAAAAAAAAATCTCCTTGCAGCCTCTCTGTAGTTTTTGCTCATGATGATGGTTGTGTACTTTAATTAAATCTCTAGGAAAGAACTCATCAAATGTCGAACCGAACCATCTTCCCCAGACTGAGCCTGATAAGTCTGATGTTGTGTTTACCCAACAAGAATCGCTAGATGCCTCCCAGACTGCATTTCAGCGATAAAAAAATAGAATAATGCCGCACCATGACAATTCTCCAAAGTAATGAGATTTCACTTCAAGGTTAGATGGATTTCATGCCTTGATCTTTTTCTGCAAATAAATTATAGCAAGGTGGCTTTGGCTTGAGCATGAGAAATAGGAAAACAGTTAGAAAATGGCCGAAAACCAGGAGCCTCATCATCTCCTTCCAGACAAAACGGCCCTGAAGGTCGCTGTGTGACTTGCATATTGTCTTACCTCATGTTTCAGGTCAATGGTGAAGTCAGATTTAAGTGGCTCATCTCTCACTTTGTTTGCAAGCCTAAAATAAGGAATCACAGACTTTCAAATGAAATATGCCACAAATAAATAGCACATCTAATCCTATCTTTTAAATCTTACATGATAGGGTCTGAATAATTTGGTTTAACAGATGTAAACAGATCTTCTACACAAACTCACCGAACAACTAGGGGGATGCTTAAGGCCCAAGCAGCAGCAAAGTCTGGATATTTGAAGACGGAGGGATTCTCTGCGAAGGCGTAGTGATGGATAATGGTCGACTCCTCATCACGGAGGGGTTTACCAAGAAACCACTCCTGATAAATTGGTTTCAGAGGCACACTTCAACATCTCAACAGGTAAAACAAAACATCTTCTTTGTTATCGTACAGTGAATTTCCAAATAAAGAAACATTTGGGCTTCTGGCCTAATTTCACACTGTACTTGTCAGAAAATCTTTGAAATTACTTCTGATGAGGGGATTTGCTCCCAGCTGGGGAAATAATGAGATTTCTTGATAGAACAAAGTTTAAAAGATGGCAGATATGATAGCCACAAAAGGCTCTGATCAAAACTTTTGACATATCTGGAGTAAAAATCATCCGATATTTGAGGAGAAAATCCTCCAACAGTCAAAGTAGATAAAGTTTAAAGGAACAGAACAACATTTTGGGAAATATCATTGTCTGTTTTCTGGTGGAAGAGAGGATTAGAAGATCACTCTCATATCTGTACGGTACAGCCAGAAGGCAGTTAGCTTGGCTTAGCAGCAGCACCTCTAAACCCCTGCTGTAAATCCTACCTTCATAAAAGCTGTAAAGGCCCTTCTTAAGGTCTAGAGTTGAGGTGGAAACTATTAAAGTGGTGTTTAATTTTCTGATCATTGTGGAGGCTGTATTTGGAGTTTCTGATATTTTGTTCATTTCAGAATCAGAGCTACTTTGTTGATCCCTGAGGGGAAATTGCTTACGCTACAGTTGTGCCCATTCAAAGCAGTACAAAAAATATAAAATATAAATATCAGTACAAAATATGTCCTAACACATAAAGTCAAAAATGTATATATATATATATATATATATATATTTGCTCTTGGTTTTGATTTATGGTTTGTTTTCAGCTGTAATCAAAAACTAGCTTTCATCTCTTTCTTTTTTGAGGCCATATTTGTTAAAAAAATAAATAAATCAGCAAATGCATAACAACTGGTGCTGTGTTTAATTACTGTCAAGCTTCTGTCTAATTGATTGAACTTTATATAAAAGCCGTAGCTTGTTTCTGTGATGAGCGTTTACTTCCTGAAATACTCGCAACTAGATTTGTCTTAAAATAAGACTGTCCACACTGAGACCTGAGAGAGAAGCTTTTTGCATGTTGTAATGAATCAAGTCATCAGGATCTGCTGTCACCTCCTCCTCCAGATGAGGTTGTGGATATGCATACAATAATCAGATCTGTCTCTGCCCTGGAAATGAAATACCCTGCAGAGTCTAAATTGCCCAATATGACAATAAAAGGGCGCAAAAAAAGCAACATTCATCTTTTGCTTATAGAAATACGTGATTTTCTCACTGGAGGATTTATATCAAAGTGCAATTAACATCATTTTTACCTCTATTTTATCTGTGTTTTGAAAGGCTTGTAAACAAGAACAATTAGAAACAAAAAAATGACAAATCTCCAGCTCAAACCATAAAAATGTGCCAGTTATTGGAATTACCTGAGAAATCCATAAATGTGCAGATTACTGAAGGAGAAAGTTATTCTGCTGAGCGAGAAACAAAAACTCCGTTGTCACAACCCTGATGAATGCTGGACTTTATGTAGCATTCACTCAATATTTTACATTCAATCTGCCCTACCAGCCCATATACTAGAAAAATAATTTCATGAATGGAGGGACAGGGCTTGAATTATGTCTGCAGCTGAGAGCAGAGTGACATGTCTGAGGGGTTACGCTGTGAGTTGGCAGAGATCAGTGCAGCTGCAAAGAAGCTGCTGCCAACCTGATAGTTTATCTCTTAACTGAAGCGGTGATCAGCTAAGCTCCAAACGGAGAGCTTTGGTCTCACTGATTAACTTGGCAGACTAAACAATGAGGAAATACACAAGAGAAAGAGAGGTCTGTAGAGAAAATTGCATACTTACTTTATTCTTGTCAAATTTTGCAAGGACTTGGGCGAGGGTAGTCATCTTCACATTGGTTTCCTCCTCAAGAAATACAATCCAGGATGAGTTTTTCCCAAAGGACTGGGATAAGCTGAGGACACGCAGACACAACAAAACAAACTTAAATAATAAAACAAGGATAAATGAAATAGCGCCACAAAAATTGTACAAAAATGAGTTTTTTTCATCAGTCCAGTCTAAGGAGCCACTGAGTAACGCTCCTGACCCAGTCACACTGAGACAGTCACAATGTTTTCTCTGGAGGAAAGAAAGAAAAACATCACAAGCACACAGACTTCTTTCAGTTAGGCTGGCTGTGTAATAGTTTGGTAATGATCTGGGTCCTAAATCTTTGCTATGGCTACTATTACACATCTCTCCAAAACAATCATTCAACACATATTGGATTTTTAAGAAGGGCCAAGCATGAAGACAACTATAGCTAATGTCATTATCATGATGTTCACGCCACTGAATAACCGCCGTAACAGGCTTATTGTCACAGTTACAGACACATTAAGTCAGCATTTAGCACATTGTGAAGCAATCAATCACAGTTATTGTGTTAGTAATGGCTTCTAAGCAAATGTGGCAAATTAAATGTCCTCAAAACCCAAATATAACCTTCAAAACATCAAATGAGTTTCTGGCATTTTTTTCCCAAATTATAAATCCTTAAATTAGGCTGAACTGAGCAAATCTTTAGAAAGTCACATCATCATCCAACCTTACGTGTTCAGCTGTACTTACTAAGGCAGCAGAGGAAGGATACTCCAATCGCCCTCATTATCCGATAAACGGTGAAGAAGCGAAACCACCGGCAGTTTCTGAAAGAAGCAGCACACAAATCAGAGGTCATTTTTAGTAGCACGCAATAGCCACACAAAGCTAAAGACAATTAGAGCAGCTTTTCTGCATTAAAGGACTCGAGGGTGAACAGAATGTTTAGGGAGATGGTCCTGTAGCTGGAAGGTCAGCAGTTTGATCACTGCTAATGAGCCACTTCTGGGTCATGCTGGTCCCAGGCCAGTGGTTTTGTATATTTTTGATGCAAACCTTATATTCTGTGCACCAGAGCTCACAGTTTTCTAATTCGGACTGGCATGTTTTATATTTTTAATGTAATTTTCTAGGACCCCATACAGTTGCAGTAAAATGTTAAAAAAAAAAAATTCCTCTATGAGATGTTTGGTCCATTTTTGCTTCATTAGTATCCAGGTCTGAAAAGTGAAGTGCCTCAAAAACCGGCATTCTTTCTAGCGGCCAGCAGGGGACGACTCTTACTGTTGTAAAATTAAGTCTAATTGCATTGAAGTCTATGAGAAAATGGCCCTACTTCTCCACTGATGTGCTATCTCAGTAAACACTTTCCTAATGAATTTGCTACTTTTAAGGCTTTCTGAATGCAGCACTATGTTCATTTAGTAAATTATGGTCCCATTCAGGGTAAACTAGATGATAAAGCAGAGTATGGTTTAGTAGCATCTTCGAGTTCTCAGCTGGATGCACCATTTGCTCGAATGCCAAACTAGAAATGTGAAAACGCTTAACAATGGCTAATGTCACGGTCGCTACATTCATCTTTTACATACAGTCTAGAATTGCACACCATCTCATTTTGGTTTCAGAAATGTGGATATATATACATGGAATAAACCAGCATACTGAAACACAAACACAAATCCAGGTTTCTAAGCGGATTCTGTTAGAATCAAGTACACAGGCATTTGCTAAAAACTCCAGCAGCCACATATTTTTGACCTGTTTTTAAAGTTTAATATTTGAAAACAAAGCAAAAAGTGAAACTTCAGAGAGATGGATTAAGGTCAGATTGAGACCGCATGATGGTACTGTGTCAGATTAACAAATGCTGGAGTCTAGCCATGTCCTGGCAGAGACATGGTAGATAAAACTGATATTTCCTGTAGAGCTGCTGCTGCTGCTGCTGCCTGCCCTTACAGTTAGAAATAAACTTTGGAAAAAGAAAAGAAATAGTAACGACGACGAGCACGGGCTATTTCAGGACATGGACGGAGCACACAATCACTTCCAAATGAGAAGAACGTGTGTCAGCAATTTTTTTTTTTCTGTGGTGAGGACAGGGCAGAGAAGGTGTGTGAGGACTGTCTGAGGGAGCCAATGTTTCACACTGCGAGGAAAACAAAGCAGCAGAGCGTAAGACCCTGTGGTTCATTACAACACGGTCCACTCATCATGCAGGAAGTCAGGGAGAACAGTCTCCGCTTTGTCTAACGGCAGCCTGTTTGATTTAGGCGATGAGCCTCAGACTGTTTACACTTATTAATCCCTATTAGTCAGCTGAGGTTTGCTGGCTCTAATCTAATTACCTTCAAGTATAATCTTAAAACGAATCGCATGACACGTACCATGTTTTATTAAACTGTTCTCTACTTGACATTCAAACCATCGGCCCTACATAAAAAGAATAAGTTAAATCAAAGAGAAATATTCTTCCGATAATAATGCAATCGCAAAAAGAGAGGTTTTGCATCAAAGAGCAATTGACATTCTTCTGATAAAGTAGGCATTCAAAAAGAACAGGCGGATAGTTTTATGTCAGTTGTGTGCAAGCTGCAGGCTCCTCATCAACAGATAAGAGCCGGTCCTTGTGAGGACAAGCTCGCAGCAAATAGGACACTGATTGCTCGGCGACTGGGGAGACAATGGGGGCCAGTAAGACCTGGTTGTAATGGAGGGAAGAGAAACTATGGTTTCAGCTGTAGGAGGGGCTGGAGGGGAGAATAAAGATGTAGCAGTCGATTGTCAAATCCACTTCAGCAGTGAGCGGCAATCGAAAATGACAAAAAGGGTCAAATGTCTAATTAAAGAGCAGGTTTTCATGTTGAAACATTCCCATCAAACTGGCCCCTTAAATACATAAATTGTTATAATACTAGCAGTGTCGAAAACATAGTTTATTCCTCTGCTGCTGCTAAAGGTTTCAGTTTAATCTCCTTCTCTTGTAGTCTCAGTGCGTCTTTATGGATTTGAGCATTGGCTAAATGAAAAAATATTGTATAAATGTAATTGGAATTTTCCCACCAGGCAGAATGTCAGACTGAAGGAACATGGGCTGCAAGCAGACACAGAATACACAAGTTCCTGTGTGTGTAAATCTGTGGATATCACAAAAACCTTCCAGTCAGACGAGGATAAAACTGGAATATCTTCTGAGTGTGAAAAACGTTGGCAGACAGAAATACTGATTGCACGCACATTTTCCTGTCTCAAAGGTGCATTGGTCAGGTCACAACTTATCGATTATAGCCCAAAATTTTACATATTCTAGAAGTTTAGGAGGCTTTAAATCAATATTTTCAGCAGAACTTCATTCTTTTTTTCCGATTTACAGAGAAGAAAGTCAAAATATGACTGAATGACATTCTGACAGTTTGACTGAAACCTGAACCTTCTCTATTGAGGAGGATTTGGCTTCAAAGGTTATTTCTCTGAGGTCTCAACTGTACCTCCAAACTGATAAAGATATTTTCAAGACATAAAACTGCTTTGCACAAAGCTTTATATAGCTATGTACCACAATATGGTTTACATCAAATATGCTGAACAGCTACAAACTGAGCAAATCTGTTTGGCTTTGATCTTTTTCCTGCGGTACCCAGAAAACCCTGTAAGACTGTTAAACAGCAGAGTCGTAAGGTTCAGTGTCTGATGCTCTGGAGGTGGGAGTGAACTGGGGGACGGCTGGATGTAACTCATCTGTGGCTATTAAGTAAGATCAATTGGAGAGTTTTATTTATATCACTGTATCTATGCAATCTAATCAGAGTTTGTGCTGTTTTACGGTGTGTTTGTATTCTGTGACATTGAGCAAAACAGAAATTGAAAAGCAACAACTTTTTGATTTTGATTCCAAGGTTATTTCAACCACTGCCTCAAATGAAAATAGTTATGGTCCAGCCTAATTTCTAAGTTAGTTGGGAAGAGATAATATTAATCAAAAACATTTTTTGATGGAATTTGTGCACCATAAAGCCATGATTTAAGACCATTCAGGTTTTAGCTAGACCCATGAGGTTTTGTACTGCAATATATTGCTGCCAACAAAGAATTTCGCTCATTCCTTTGTTTCATTGACAAATTGTCCTGTTTTCTACAAAATCATTTCACATTGTCATGAGATATTTTTCATGTCAATATGGAAACATTGTTATTATTAGATATGTGTATTTTTGTATGTATTTTGGTCACAAAGGTAACAATATGCTGCCACAATTGAGAGAAAATCAATATCAAAATAATCAAAACATGATATATTCTTTCAAGTACATTCAGTTCATGCAAAAATGTATAAAGGCTGCAGGAAGGGGAGGAGGTCAGGGTGGATGATGGATCAGCAAAACATCAAACTTTGTCACAGGACAGACTAATGTTCATTTCCTGTTTTACATTTAGTTTTATATCTAGATATATTTGTTCTTTCACTGTCGTCTCTTTCTTTTGCATTTGCAATTTTCCATCTGGCATTTCAAGCTGCATAAATTCTAGTACTTTCCGCTTTAATTCAGGGTACAATCATCCTCCATGTAGATCTAGACTCCAGATTAAATTTTAATTTTTGACATTTTCTGCTATTAAAAAAAGCCCATTTTGAGGACTCTGCAGTCTCAGTATATTCACAGCCTTCACTCTCTGAGTGTTTTCTTGGTACATTTTAGTCAAAAGGTATTTTCACTCTGAAAACAGTGAACAGATTTTAATCATGAATCTTTGAGTCTTTGAAAATCTGTCAAGCCTTCACTGCCATCTGGAATTACTCTGTGTAATTGCATGCAACAGATGCTAAAATGGCAGACGTATCTGTGAGATCATAACTGCAAATGTACACATGATGTGTTAAGTCTGTCCAATCTCATAACATCTGATTTCTTCATTAGTGTAGGAAACATGAAGCCATTTTAAAAATGCTGTGAACAACCAACAGCTGAAGTCTGTGTTTGAAAATATGACTTAGTAGGCATTTATTCTTGTTTTGGACACTGAACTAGAGTGCAGGATTTTAGACACAGATAACACTGTCAAGTCCTTTTTCAAGGGAATGTTGTATAAACGGGGTCTCAGACTAGATATGTTGTGGTTTTGTACGAACCATAATGACACCACTAATGAGATAAAATCAGAAGTTTTGTACAGTCTGTTCATACTGTAGAAAAAAGACATGAACCATTCAACATTGAAGGAGACTGAGACAACACTGTAGAATGTTTCTGAGTCAGTGACACATCCAACATAACAGAAATATAAAAAACAAATATATCTTTTGATAGAGTGAATACAGCAAGCATTTGCTTCATCTAATTTACTGCAATATAGCAATTAGTGATGCCACATTTGCCATGTAACCAAATAGACCATAACTCATATAATATACCACATTTCATCTGACTCTAAAGAGATTTAATGAGAACCAACAAAGGACATTTTGAACTGTAAATGTGCTCTCTGCCTTCCTGTTACATAATTCTGATGTGCTTCCTGAAAGTTCAACAAATTTCATAAAATGCTGTGTTTACTTCTTCTGCTCCTTTTTTGGAATATCTGAATTACAAGCAGGCATTAGAATATTTATAACGCCTTTGGATGATCATCACTTTCCATTAAACATTTACTTAACAGTTTCCAGAAATGGCAGGCTGATTTGTTGAGTAGAATGATACATATCTGAACATCAAAGCTGCCCAAATCTCTGGGTTTCCTAAATACATAAAAATAAAAATTATAAGTAAGCACATGATTTGCTGAGCCTGGTACATATTTGAAACTACATTTTCATATTTTGAACTTAAATGCACTTCGCAAATTTGATCTGGAGGGTGCTATGAATAATTCTTCACACCAGCATTCAATATTTAAATTGATGAGGACTGTGTAGCAGTGGAACAAATGGCGAACACTTAGCAAAGTTTTTTTTCTTCGATGTAGGGAAATCATGTCATGTGTACTTTCTGCCAAATGGATTTTAAATTAAAAATGTGACGCTTTGAAATTATTTTTTTTTAAATCAGTGCTGACACCATGTGACAACACAAACAGCTTACAGGAACTCATTTGCAGTCGGATGTAATTTTGGCTGTTGGTAAAGACTGGTAAGTACACATATTTATACTAAAATGTGTTGTAAGTAAGCTTTTATGCCAAAATAACAGCATGTCGTGCATTAGTAAACGATACTTCGACTGTTACCTCTGTGAGACTGTGCGCCTGATAGAGCAAATCTTCTCTCCGTCTTTCCGCCTGCCTCACGTGGAAGGAGTTGCTTTGACTCTGGATGACGAACACTATCTCCCGCAGGTCTGAAACAAACACAAAGGACAGAGACATGTGGGACTGCTCACATGCTGTGAAAAGGGATCATGGCAATCGATGACCTTCTGAGCGCAAGACAAGATAAGAGCCACAGTCTGAATAACTGAGGTGACTTTTGCTAATCTCCATTGTTGGCCTGGTGATAATAACAGCACATCAAGAACTTAATTGGCTTGGGGAGAGAGTATGTAAATGTCACGGCCCAGACTATTTTACTTAATAAAACATTAGCAGTCAGAATAGTGTCTCTCCGAGGGGCCCTAACACCCAAAAGGTTTGACACAGCCCAGATGTCCACTTCTGGCTGAGTGACACAACTGCAATGTCAGGAAAGCTCCGTGGTGTTCCTGCAATGTTAACGCCAAGGTTAAGAGGGAGTGATTAGCTCGATAACGTCTGTTTAAAAACCGCTAATAAAGGCGGCCTCCGTGCTGACAACATGTTTGGATTCCATCTTTGTCATTGACCCAGCTAGCTGTAGTTCCTCTTCATCTATAATCCATTTCCAGGGCAGTAATAGTGACACAGCTCAGTGAAGAATGACATTGGCTGCACATAAACCCTGTGGCTCTCCCGACCAGTACAATCAAGACTAGACCAAAGGACCAGAGGGAGGCAATGAAAAAAAAACTGTCATTTTGTCTTTGGCTCTGTACAATTACATCTGACATCTCCTAAATCCTGTAAGCTGTCCCTCACATCAAAATAAAGTCTGCAGCACCTGACCGGAATCACTGTGACAACATAAAGGCTTTTCAAGGATTTGGTGCAGAGAGGTGGGAGCCAATATCAGGTGTAAAGTAAGAAGAAAAACAGAAGAGATGTGAGAGCTCAAAAACTTCCCAGAAATCAGATGTGGAAGGCTTTTTGTGTCTACTTTCTCCCTAATGTGAGCTCAAACAAACAAAAGGCGGCGTGCCAGATAATTCTCACTTTCTTTAGACATTTTAATTAGTTACTTAAGTATTTGCACAGAATACAGCCATAAAGGGTAGACTGTGTCATAAATTATTATTACCAGAAGGAATTCTCCCATGATGCTTTGCCAAATTTGCTGACTAAGTGCATTTAAGTGTTTCAAAACATAAATAAGCAGCAGTCACTGCCGACAGGTCTACTCTTCCCTTTGGAGTAGCGGTGCAAAAGCAACACAAGGAAGGAGGGGAAGGGCAAGTGCTGACAATAGCAGGATTAGATGGATTGCCTCCGCCTCAATTACACTACTTGAACCAATTCCCACCCCGGGTTCAGATATTAGCACTGGGGTCAGGGAGAAACATTATGTCAGAGTACAGTATCTGTGTCAAATCTTTTTAATTAAGTGTTGGTGGGTGTGTTGCTCCTTTGCCCAGCTTATAACAAAGATCCTATTGATCCTCGAGTCCTGCTAAGGAAGGGAATTACTTGCTAAATCTGAGCATGTCCATCTCCCAGCAGATCTAACCTCTGCCGAGAGTTGAGCTTAGAGACGACACCACTACGCCACCTCTAAATGTCCTCTGCAGAGTTTGCTGAATGAATGTGTGCTAGGTGCGCGTGTACGTGCATTTGGCTTCATATACAGCGGTGCATTTTAAAGCCCCAGGTGAGGTACCAGCCTCATGATACTGCACAGTACAGCAATAATACCAGCTGCAAGAGACTAGCAGCAAAATCAGATAAGCAGTTTGCCAATCCCTCATTGTGTAGATAATGCGCACCCTATGTCAAAGGAAAGGAGAATGAGGGGTAAAAAAAGAAACTAATTAAAACTGAATTCGCTGGCCTCGACTCCACACTAATGGGTTTCGATTAATCATCTAACAATGGGGAGGAAAGCGGAAAAGGAAAAATCCTCTTAGAGTGGCCTGCTTCCTTCACCTCTATCATTCCTGTGTCCTCCTGCTTTCAGGTAAAATCACCTTCGTTCGCTCCCTTGATACTCGTGGCAGAGCAACAACACAATCAATACATCCACCTGTACTTAATTATAGGATAAAGATTTAAAACAATGCTTTTGGTGCCAAAAATGTCACAGAACACTTTTTAGTGGCTAGGTGGGATTATATGCCTGCTGGCTGAGACAAATATAGATTCAACTCGGGACGGCCATATTTTCTGAATGTATGTGGATTGCAAATGCATCTTAAGAGGTTTCTGGTGTTGGGAGGCTGATGGCTTAGGCTTGAGGGGTTGGTAGCATATGGTAGGTTGGATGTTCTGAGCGGTAGCTAATTGATAGCTACAGTGTTGCTTGGAAATAGTGGTGCTAGGGTGGAACTGCAGCAGATGGTTATTAGTTGTTTGCTGTTGTGCTATCTCACAAATGGGAGGTACTTCAGGTCCTCAGAGGAGCCATCTCTGACTGTTCCAAGGGCAAAGAAGAACACCAGATGTTATCATGCTACTTTGTTGCTTGCTGTCCTAAGAATTTTAAAAGCCAAGATGGTACATGTCTTACAAAAGGACATTAAATCCAGGGACTTGCTTATTTTTTCCTTTCGTTTATGTGCACACGTTCTCTTGTACTTATGATGAGTTCCCATGTTAGCGACATGGTTCTAAGGCTCCATAATCTTCAGATGATGAATCTTACTTTAGGCATCTGCTGACCAACATCCTGCTAACGATAAGTTGTAATGCACCTAATGTGATCCCCTCAAAAATTTAATTCGGCCAATACTTTGATTTATGGCTAGATGCTTGCAAAATAATGATATTCTGACCCACATATGTTTAGTGCCAGCTGAGAGCGTATTAGCGTTTAACTTGTACATCCTCATAGAGGCTGCAGATTATCATGTGTCTACAAATTGATACCCAAAACAAGCTGCAACCTACAGGGCTAAATAGTGAAGCTGACATGGAAGTGCAACAATTGCAGAGCCTTGAATGGCCACTGAAGGCTGGCTTTAACTGTGAGTCAAACCCCATAGAGCTCCATGATAAATTGCCTGATTTTACAGCAGAAATTTTTGCAGCCCAGAACAAAAATCGGTTTTGGTCTCTACAGTTAGTTAACCTGTTTATGCCACTGTAAGGCAGGTGAATTTTTGGTTATGCATAATTAATGGTGTGGCTGCTTTGAGTGACAGGTGGTTGCTGTCACAGGAAAGTCCATGACCCAGAGACATTTGCATGACCTGCACCATCTCTTTGCTCATTTTAGTTTGTATTGGATTAGACAGGAATTAGGAGGAGTCAGGCACTGCCAAGTTGACCATAGCTGGCGCCACCACACTGAACTTCAAAACCACTTGTGGTAAAATACATGGGTGATGTCAGAAAGGATTCAACCACCTTGCATACCCAAGGGTCTAAAACTGAAAAGAACTAGAAATACCCCCAGAACCAAACCAAGTCCATCGAATAATAGAAAGCTAGAACCTGAACGAATGCAGAACTGAGAAATGCCAGACAAGAACCTGGCCAGGTGAGATAGAACCAATTTGCATTGATTTAATTTGTGATTGCTACTAAAAAAGTCAGTTACAATTTACAAGCTGTCAAAGTAAAACTTTGTGTCTAATGTAACAATCGTAGCCTTCTCCCCTGTACGTGACTATGACACATTGGCCCAGTCCCAATGTCAACACTCACAGACTCTGAGGCGTATTTCTGCTAAGTCCGTGAGGGCTTAAGGCTGTCCCACCATCAAATCGTCAAGTGCATGAGAGATCTTTCACAGACATTTTGACTCCTTTATGCACACTGTAAGTCCACGTTTCTGCACACTTTGCTTGAGGGAATTACCCACAATTCAAAGCGTTGTGACGTTAAGCATGGGGTTACCAGAGGAACGCCTGAAGCGCTTTAAAAAAAAAAAAAAGGTAAACAAGCATGGAAGCAAACATTGCAAGGAAAATATGTATCATGTATCTATGAAAACACACAGCTCACTGGTGAGTCATAGCCACAGCTGTGCATAGTTGTTTGTCCTTGATGGCATAATGACATATGCTTTCCCTTAGGTGCCTTGGCCCTGAACAAAGTAAAAATAGGTCAATAAAATGTCCCAAATGGACAACAGTACAAAACAAATGTTGGTGCCATCAAGGTAATGTGATATGTCGCAAAGTGCTGCCCCATTCCTCAGTCAGTTCAGTCTGTGAGGGTTTAGCGCTAAGGTCTGAGGGTAGAGATTGGAAATGGACCATTTAATCCATCGTTGTTGCCAAGAAAGTTACGAAATACATCCAGGTTTTCTGCTGTTCCTCTCTTGCTGATTGAAATAGCATGGCTAATCCACTTGTTATTTCAGCTTAAGGCCTTGTCCACACTAATAAAGATCATCTTTGAGAACGGAACATTTTCCTCTGTGTTTGGGCCTCTTATCCACATGCAAATTGCAGTAAAGGCTCCTCAAACAGACACTTTTTCAAAAATGCAGATTTTTAAAAACTCTGCTTTATGTGTATATGTTCAGACATGTAGAGTTTGAGCATGTTCTTGAAACAGCAACTACAACAACAATCATGGATCGATAGCAGTTTCTTTGTGTTGGTCAGCAAGCCAGGTAGATGTTTACAACTTCGCTTGGTATTGCTGCACCACTTTACCTGCACACTAAAGCCTGTGTGCTCTGTGCCCAGTATTACTTGGTCCACAGCTTCCTCATTTTAAAGTCTGCAGAAATAATGAAATTACAATGTTTTTCTCCTGTATTTGATGTAATATTGATATAAAATGGTGGGGCATATTTGTTAGAGTGTTCCTAGTCATTTTTGTACTCATTGTGTAAAATGATAGCCATGTGAACAGAATAGTTTTTAAAGCAAAGGGGGAAAATACCCTTCTAGAAATATGTCCATATTAGTGAGGACAAGGTCTAAATGTCCACTTGCAGTCATGGAGACGGATGACAAGTGCGACTTGTTTTGCAGTTTTGTTGCATCAAGGACAATAAAGACAACTTTGACTGTTTCACCTTTTGAATTACAATAATGATTGCTTGTTCATTGCCATGGCTGTGTCAGTATGCTCTAGTATTGTTAGTATTCTCAAGATACAATGGCTTCCATCATTGTCAGTGTTGTATGATCACTGTTGGATCTTCTTGGATCCACTCAGGTATCACTCATATGTGTTAAAACAAACACAGAAACCATAGTAAAAGAATGAGACCCGACTAAAACCTGATTTATTGTGGATCTGAACCAGTCCAGGTCTCAAGGCAGTTCTCAAATCCCAGGCTTTGATTGGACCTCTGAGGACCCCTACTGCGGATTCCAGCCCTGTATAATACATAGAATGTGGAAAAGTACTTTATAACTTCTACTACATAAATTAGGATTGCTAACTTGTCTGCCTATGACAGCTGCTACTATACTTTTGAAGGATGATGCCACGTTCGCAGTCGTTGTGCTGGTTGTTTGGGTGACTTTGTGTGCTTGACAAAGTGTATTAAACATTTGCTTGGATGTTCTGTTTTCACAGTTGTCACAAAGGTAATGCTGCAAGTGTTAGTAGTAGCAATTTTATTAGCTATTTCCAGAGGTAGAAGTATGCAATCAATTCATCTATGTAATTACAGTGCAAAGATATGAAGTAGGACCCCTAGTGAAAAACACACTATAAGGTGCTATTGTCAGCAGTTAAGTGAAATTACCCAAAGCTCCCATCTGACTGAAAATAATATCCCTTGAATGTAAGAGATTGAAGTTTCCTGAGAAGATGAAGCCAAAGCTCTGGTTCCCTCAGTACAGATGATTTTATTTTGCCAGGTCGATGGAACTAGAAAGCATGAGTCTAGTGTTCATTTATCCCCCTTGTTCAGTATTCCTCAAAGGCCACTCCACAGAAGAAAAAAAGACTGTATCGGCCTTGAAATATATTGGATGAAATGAGACACGGGAGACTTCTGCCTGGTTCTCTCTCTTCCTCTGATCCAACACTTTTCTCAATGCATGAAGCCACTCTTTAAAGGCCATCACCATCTGCTCTATGGCAAACTCTGCGTGAAGGCTTTGAGTGTTTGTCTGTACACGCTGCTTCAACATCTCTGCATGTAAGGAGGAAGCGGATCAGACTGATTAAAGAATCAAGGCTGATGAACTAAAACGTTGTTTGTATTTCGACGAGGAGCGGTAAATATGTGCACTCGAATGCAGATTGTGAGCTCTTGCAGTGGCCTGGCCGTGCAGTGTTTTCACCTCGCTGACACAAATCAATAGTGACACTTCCTCAGAGCGGGATTGCAGATGTTGCCAAGTGGCAGAGGAGTTGAGAGCACACTGACCTCTAGGCACTCCTGCAGCTCTGTCATCTCCATCAGTATCACAGAGCAGGTGTGTGTAGTCAACAGAACTGTCACGGGAATGTTTCATTGCTGCCTGGAGTGGCTCTGTCCCCACAGTTAAATTAACACACATCCACGGCAAGGCGGCAAACAGAGAACACGTGCAAACGAACGTGTGTGTAAGTTGGACAGAGCACAATTTTAATTCCAAAGGAAATAGGAGTGGAATATGGATGGAAAGCAGATCAGTAGTGCAATTTCAATGACAAACGTCTGCAGGAATCTACAGGGAGAAGATTCCTTATGTGGGGCCATTCGGCTGTTGTGGGAACAATGAAACTGTCACGACAGATCCAGAGCTCTTCATTTCCAGCACGTAGCCAGACATGACAGAGGATGTCAATAGCTCATTTCCATAGTCGGCAGGCCTAACTCCCCATCCAGCAGCTGATGGTGCTGGTGTAAAACCTGCTACACTCCAGTGACGCAAATCATTGGACTCCCCGAGACAAGATGGCCCAGAATCATCCTTCTTCTAAAAATTCCCCTCCATTCCTTGCTTCCTCGTGTCCAAAAAACAAAGCATCCAAGAGGCAGAGTGCACTGAAGCAAATTGTGTTGCAGTTTTCTGACCAAACTAACCATGACCGTCACACCAGGCAGGACCAAGATTTAATAGCCAATCCACAGACACACCTTGATATTCAATCTAGGAGCCCAGATTCTGTATAGCCAACTTTTCAGACTGTTGAGAGCTTGATTTAGATATAAAAATAATTTACTTTCCCTATGGGCAATCATCTAGCATGGAACAGGCCTATGTGTCATGCAGCAAGTGAAATGATTTTCTATCAGCCTTCTTCTCCTATTAATACAGACTTTTAATTGCCTTGCAGAAGATCAATAGAGCACATGGTGTATTTAACTTTTAGCTCTCTGCTGAAAAGGTCAGCATCAAATATGTCTCAATAAAACGCAGGGAGGAAAACAGCAGAGAGGTGGAAGATAGAAGGGGAGTGAAATGAGGAAGGAAGCCAGCAAAGAGAGATAGTCAGATGCACTCCAACTGCAAAAAAAAGAAAAGAGAGGTGTGCATGAGGGGAATCCATCAAAGGGAAAAGACACTTTCCTATAAAAAATTAGCTTCTTATAATTCCCTGCAGGTAGTAACACAGAAACACATAGAAAAAAAGCACAGAAAGAACACATGAAGGTTTAGAAAACATCTGTCTCCAACCTGCGATAATCACACTCATTAGAGGTTCTCCAGAGTTCATGACTCCATGGACAACACTGCTGAAGACTAATGAGTGCCAAACTCAACCCTTAAACCTCACTTAGAATCAATAATTCAGGAAGCTCAGGCAATTAATGCTTAACAGCTTTTTCTTTTTTCTTTTTTTTTTTTTTGCTTATGAAGCCCATTCATTATCCATAATAGTATTGGAAGAGTGGAAAATGGACGAGACATCACTTGAAAACAAATTAG
Source organism: Amphiprion ocellaris (assembly GCF_022539595.1). NCBI lineage: Eukaryota > Metazoa > Chordata > Actinopteri > Pomacentridae > Amphiprion > Amphiprion ocellaris. The sequence continues at coordinate 28,470,296 of NC_072772.1, read as the reverse complement.
CTTTTCTTCTTTGGGAAGATGCATGATTTCATATCCCATTTGGCAACAAGCTGCCACTGCTTGTGACATTTCTCAGGATGCCTGTGTGATGTTACTTTAATTTGGAAAATAAAATCATCACCTGTGTTCTGAATTATAAATAAAGGAGAGCAGACACAACAGAGGTTCTTATTTTCACAGGCAAGCAGCTACACAATCTTCAGAAAAGTGAGAAGAAAAGACAAAGAAAGAAAAGAATAGTAAATACACAGGAAGAGTTCAGTCAACATCTTGCGAGCACTGAGCCTCCTTGAAGATACAACGTGTATCCTCCTGGCCTGAAGAGGCTGGCACGGAGCCGATGCATAAATATAATATTGCTGCAGAAGGGATGGTAACACTGCTTTCCGAGGGTTAATTATTGCTGTTGTGCCAATCTGATTTAAAGTCTGGCCCATTCATTGTTGTGCCTCAGAGATACCTATATTCTCAACTATCTAATGTTAGATTTGAAAGAAAAATCCACTTATTACAAAAAGGCTGCTTTTGGCAGTGTACCTTGCATCTGCTGTTTCCTGGTCCATTTTTCTTTCTCTCAGAGATAAAGAAACAAATCTGTAAGTAATTTATTTTTCAGCAACATCATCTAAAAACACCAGGTTGGTGCTTCACCCCTAAAGTCAAAGAGCAAGAGTTTATTTTACAATTGCATTTTCTGAAGGTTAAGACTTATACTAAGAAACACAGATACTGGCTATGATGAAAATAAACTGCAGAAAGGGCATCATCGCAACACTGTAGACCCATTAGGACATAATGTAACTCGTGATGTCTGCAATAAGGTTTTTTCCCCACCTCCACATGGAAGAAGTGCACTTCCATTCTCTGGAGAATACACTGTAGCATTGGAATCTAATTTTGGCTTTTTTTCCCGTCTATTTTATTCATGTCCTGCACATCAGTGTCTCCCTATTAGATGGGAGAGACACATTCTGACCAAACATAACGCAATTCTGAAAAGGAAATTGTATGATTTCTAATGTAGAGAGATGTGAAATTCTTACTAGGCCTCAGTAACCTTTAGGAACATGTTGCAATATGAAATCAAGAGGCAGCCAACTGTGACACGTTTGATTAAAATTTGTTATCTGCACTCCACTCAGATGAAAAAAGTCTACTTTAACTGTCTAAATTTAAACTTACACAGAATATAAAATCTGCCTAATAGTCAAGTAAGTAATACATTAATATGAGAGGAGCGAACAGCCAACTGGATTCAAGTCAAAATTGCCTCATTTAGACATTACGTAAGATATAAGAACAATATTGCCTTGGATCTACTTAATTAAAAAGCTGAGCTTGGCTGACAAGACATTAAAATGTCTGAATCAGGTTAAACTTTAGAGCCGTTCTTGTCTAAATGTTTTATCTCCACACTGTGCATGTGTGTCCGAAACCAGCAGCAGTAAGCCAGCGTCTCCTTATAAAGTTGAAAAAGTTTTCGCATTTACATCTCCTCTGTGACATTATGCATACAAGACATCATTCTATCTAAATTATCTGTTTCATCTTAAGACTCCCAGTCTGGAAGTGAACTGACAGAACTGATTAGTCAAGTCAGCCAAAGGCATTACAAGATTTATTATGATGTTGTTGCTTTTTTTTTGTGATGCTTAAGAATTTAATGGATTTTTTTAATCTTGTAAACTGACTTAGAGAAAAAAAAAGAAAGATGTCATGTAACATTAGTGTAATAATTCAAAATTCATAAACTAATTGTAATACCCAGTGAAAGAAGTGCGCTCTCATCGGTTTGCAGCACATTTCTGATGGCACAAACCAAATCTTGGCAAATAAAGTTGTGGAAAACACAGTATTTCCAATTCCATTTGCTGATTGTGCTGTGGGAGGTAATGTTATATTCAATAGGGACTTGGAGCCCGGGGCAGTGATTGAGAAAATCTTGCATGCATCTAAGAATGCATTTTAGCCGTGCAGTTATGTATCTTTCTATTGTGGCTGGTCTGAGCAATTTCCCTCCCTTAGGCTTTAAGGAAGGTGATGTTCTCCGAGGTTTCCGCAATCTGTGTTGCTGAATGGTAGCATGCCGCATTTTTTTAAAGAATTACATGCAGCACAATAAGGCCAGAGGACTCACACTGCTTTTTGTTTGCTCTGAAGACCTGTGTGTCTGATGTAGATACATATGCAGTGCGAACATGCTGCATATAATGTCTCATTTTGCATTCCGCTCAAATGAGACATCTTTCTATTTAGACAATGTCCTCCCTCTGAATAAAGACTGAATAATTCCATCCTAAAGGTCACCATCATTTTTAAAATAAATGAGTCAGTTATACCTTTTGATGTTATTGTATTGCTAAAACAATGGGAAGTCTGACTCTCCTTTATCCATCTTTTAAATTTCTTCCCACAAGCAACATTCTCTGCAGGCGAGCGTAGCTTTTCTGGTGTGACAAAGGGAATTACTATGGCAGTGCCAGATAGTATAGCTCCATTTTTCAGATAGCTGTCTGTTTGTATTTCCTCTCTGTGCTGAGGTGCCAAATGAGAGCATTATGAAGTTGCTTTTGTGTGCTTTTGCGTCTGTGGTGACCCAGTTGAATGAACAGGCAGAGGTCCAGGAAACAGGCTCCAAACTCCTCTGCAGGCTCCCGAAAATCACTCTCAGATGGTGATTGTATGAGCCCCCTGAAGCATGAAAGGCATGCATGAGATCTTTTTATTTGCTCTACTTATGAAATTCCTGGTTGCTGTCAAATCGATGAAGAGATGGGACTGTATTTATGAGGTCCGACAAACTCTAAAGATTACACTTTCAAGGGAGAAAGCAGACAAAAGCACACTGTGGTGTTTTAAATTTCACACCCTTCAACATTTCTCAATTCAGAGGCTACTGTTAATGATTTTATCAAGAGATAATGTCCTCCATCTCTTTGTATGCAGTTCTTTTAAAACTGAAAAAATACTCATTAATAGCTCAGCCCTTTGAATGTCATCCAAGATTACAAATTAGCTCCACTGATGACTGATCTCAAATATCAAACACAGTAAAAGAGTTCAAAATATGACACACTATGAATAGAAGCTTTGAACACAAGCAGGCTACAATCAAAGGCAGCAACAATATAACTGACTCAATGCACACAGATGCTGTATGAATATACATTTAGTACTGCTTTTACAATATAAATGAGTTTTGGACAAGCTTTAGATCACTCCTTGCAAACTATAAATGTACTAAGAAATGGCTCAGTCCATCTCAAAAAATCTCCTTTTTAAGAACAGTTTTCCTTGAAAATACATCAGATACTCATCAGAAGCAGTTGTCTATTAATTGCCTGTTGCCTCCATTTAGCATGGTTTGTCGCACATTGAAATTTGAGACTATGTTGTAATGATAATATCTCATGGATTAATAAAGACAACACCCTTAAATCTTCACAGTTTTTAACATTTTTACATGCCACAACTGCATTTTACTTAGATTCTATATATCTATCTACAGTATCTATCTGTCCATCCATCCATCCAAGTATTTTATGTGTATATATATATATATATATATATGTGTGTGTGTATATATATACACACACACACACACACACACACACACACATATATCCATCCATTATCTATACACTGCTTAATCCTCACTAGGGTCGGGGGGGGGGGGGGGGGGGGGGGTCCCAGCTGACTCGGGCGAAGGCAGGGGACACCCTAGACAGGTCGCCAGTCTGTGGACCTATGGGCAATTTAGAATGATCAATTAACCTCAGCATATTTTTGGACTGTGGGAGGAAGCCGGAGTACCCGGAGAAAACCCACGCATGCACAGGGAGAACATGCAAACTCCATGCAGAAAGATCCCGGGAAAGCCGGGACGCGAACCAGGGACCTTCTTGTTGCAAGGCGAAAGTGCTAACCACTACACCACTGTGCAGCCCACACACACACACATATAGATACACATATATGTGTATGTATATATATGTATATATATATATATATATGTGTGTATGTGTATATATATATATATATATATGTGTGTGTGTGTGTGTGTGTGTGTGTGTGTGTGTGTGTATATATGTGTGTGTATATATATATATATATGTATATATATATGTATATATATATATATATATATATACACACACATGTATATAATTTTTTTTGTATTTTCATGACATGAAACTACATATGGTTCAAAAAATATCACTAGTTGACTTCAGCATTATACATTCTTTTTGTTAATATGCGTTTTAAGATGGGACTTTTCATGAACACTTCCCTATTCCTGTATATTTTCGTTCACTAATAATCATAGAATATTGCAGATTTCTCATCAATGGCTTGATGAGAAATAACACCTAAAACATCAGACTTTTATCTATCATACAAACATAGCTTCAGAAAGTATATGAAAATTCCACAAATGTCTTCAAAAGTATCCATATTTAAGAATAAAAAAGCTTCAATAAAATCAGAAATGGTCAACCCCAGATGATTTGAGATAGAATAACCCCAGACATACACTACCAGTCAAAAGTTTGGAATTTTTATTACTTTCTACATTGTAGACAGATACTGAAGACATCAAAACTATGAAGCAAGATATATGGAATTATGTAGCAACCAAAGATTGTGAAATAACTTTAAATATGTTTTATATTTTAGATTCCTCAAAGTTGCCACCCTTTCCTTTGATGACAGCAAACCCTTGGCCTTCTCTCCATGAGCTTCATGAAGTCGTCACCTGAAATGGTTTTCACTTCACAGGTGTGCCTTGTCAAGGTTAATTTGTGGAATTTCTTCATTTCTTAATGACGTTGGGACCATCAGTTGTGTTGTGCAGAAGTCAGGTTGGTACACAGTTGACAGCCCTATTTGACAACTGTTAGAATCCATATTATGGCAAAAAAATAAAAAATCAATCAGCTAAGTAAAAAGAAACGACAATCCATCATTACTTTAAGAACTGAAGGTCAGTCAGTCTGGAAAATTGCAAAAACTTTGAATGTATCCTCAAGTGCAGTCGAAAAAATCATCAAGCGCTACGACGAAACTGGCTTACACGAGGACCGCCCCAGGAAAGGAAGACCAAGAGTCATCTCTGCTGCTGAGAATAAGTTCATCCAAGTCACCAGCCTCAGAAATTACAAGTTAACAGCACCTCAGATTAGAGCGCAGATAAATGCCACACAGAGTTCTAGTAGCAGACACATCTCTACATCAACTGTTCAGAGGAGACTGTATGGTCAAATAGCAACCACTACTAAGGAAAAGCAACAAGCAGAAGAGATTTGATTGTACCAAGAAACACAAGGAATGGGCAACACACCAGTGAAAATCTGTGCTTTGGTCTGATGAGTCTTAGTTTGAGATCCTTGGTTCCGCCTGCCATTTCTTTGTATCTGCGATGCAGAAAAGGTGAATGGATGGTCTCTACATGCATGATTCCCATCGTGAAGCATGGAGGAGGAGGTGTGATGGTGTGGGGGTGCTTTGCTGGTGACACTGTTGGGGATTTATTCAAAATTGAAGGCACACTGAACCAGCATGGCTACCACAGCATCCTGCAGCGACATGCCATCCCACCCTGTTTGTGTTTAGTTGGACCATCGTTTATTTATAACAGGACAATGACCCCAAACACACCTCCAGGCTGTGTAAGACATATTTGACCAAGAAGGAGAGTGATGGAGTGCTGCGTCAGATGACCTGGCCACAGTCACCTAACCTGAACCCAACCCTGATGGTTTTGGATGAGATGGACCACAGAGTGAAGGCAGAAGGGCCAACAAGTGCTCAGCATCTCTGGGAACTCCTTCAAGACTGTTGGAAAACCATTTCAGGTGACTACCTCATGAAGCTCATCGAGAGAATGCCAAGAGTGTGCAAAGCAGTCATCAAAGCAAAGGATGGCTCTTTTGAAGAATCTAAAATATAAAACATTTTGACTTATTTCTCACTTTTTTGCTTTTTTTTTTTTTTTAATATAATTCCATATGTGTTCATTCATAGTTTTGATGCCTTCAGTGAGAATCTACAATGTAAACAGTCATGAAAATACAGAAAAAAACATTAAATGAGAAGGTGTGTCCAAACTTTTGACTGGTAGTGTACTATATTTACTTCTACTTATGTGGCAGAGTAATATTGTTACGCATTAAATATGGTGTTACTTAACAATCGCACTCTCGAAAACAGAGTGGAAAATTATCTTGATTCAAGAGCGCAATCCTTCAATTTGAGGATATGATTCCTTGTTTTCATGCTCATAGACACCGTAATGCGCTGCTCTCACACTCAAACACTCTCTGCTCATGCTCAGATATACATTACTGCTGCCTGCACAGATTTTCTTCCATCTAACCCCAGAAACTCCTTGCACTGAAGTTGATTCTGTTCACTTTCGAAACTTCTGCTTTTGGGTATCTGTTCCTGCTCCGCTCTCGGATTTCTGTTTAACAGGACGGCCTGATAACTGAGTGGTTCAGGCACATGTCACATGGGTGCAAATACCCCGAGGAACGAGTCCCTGATTCGATTTCCTGGCAGTCAGTCCTTTACTGCACATCATTGCACTGCTCTATAGTGGTTCGTGTTAGATTCTCTTCCTTTCCTGAGCACTGTGATGCTGTTAATTATTCTGAAACAGCACACAAATTAGAGGCCGTTGCTGAGTTTTTGAGCTGGTATATCAACTGTCTTCATTTCAGAAGTCATGCCAAAGAGATTAAAGCCCTGAAAGAGGGAAAACTAAGAACCCGGAGTATCCAAGCATGCGACTCGCTCTTAGAGGTAAAGCGAAGGCATGCAAAGCGGCAGTGAAAATGTCACTGGTCAACATAATATCTGGTATTCTACTGCTTGGGGAATTTTGCGAGGGCTATTAAACACAAATGCTATTTTTGCATTTATTAGATAGTTACAGCAAAAATGGACAAGAAATGCAGGCAAAGAGAGCAGTGAAATGATCCACGGTAAAGGTCAGGCCACCTGCGAATCAAACCAGCGACGTGCTACTTGGGAATTGCACCCATCTGACATGTGCCCTAAACCACTCCAGTTCTCATGTCATAACCTGTTACACAAAAAATTCGAGAGTAGGAACAAGAGATCTGAGAGCAGAAAAGAAGCAGAAACTTGAGTACAGGGAGGACAGGAAATGTGTGGAAGCAGCGGCATATCTGAGTGCAGACATACAGTTTTGATCAAGAGCTGAGTAAATCTGCATGTGAGCAGAGACAACTGGAGTGAGAGGGCAGAGTTCTGCGAGAGCATTAAAATATCTGACCGGAAAAAACAGAAACCATGTTCTCAAAGTGAAAGAACAATCTCTTGAATAAAGACAGTAATTTACTCCCAAAGATAAAAAAACTGAAAAAGCCAGTATTGATTGTAATGATTATAATAAACCTACCAATAAGGTTTCTTGTAGAAAATAACACTGAAAAAAGTTTTTTGCTGCTATTACACACTGATCAGACACAACATTAAAAACAGGTGAAGTGAATAACATTGATCCTCTTGTTTTTAGTGCGAAGTTCTGCTGGAAAACCTTGGATCTTGGCATTTATGTGGATGTTACATTGACACGTAGGCAGGTGCGTAGGAGAGGAAAGAGCACATGAGGTACAAGAACAGACTCACGCGCACTCTCTAACTTGCAATTATAAATTTATTGGTATTTATTAGTAAGCAAATAGACCATTTGCGTGATGAAGGTCGAACACCAAAACATTGCACCAATAAATTTATGATTGCAAGTTAGATCATGTATGTACGTTTTTATACCTCAGGAGACCAACACGTCTCTGTACATGATGAAAAGAGCTTGAGGAACACGAGCAAGAGTTTAAGGTGTTGATTTGGCCTCCGAACGCCACAAAACACATCTAATCTATAGAGACCCCACAAACCACAGAAAACTAAAGATCTACCGCCATTATCCCGGTTCCAAACACTAAACTCCCCCAGAGGTCCCATGGTGGCTGATTAGTGTAAATACAGCGTGCGTTGTTGTTGCTGAGGAACAAAACATCAGGCTTATTGAGTGAGGAGTGATATACCTCCACATGTGTAGCTATATGGCTTTAAAATTTGGATAAATGTTGTGAAACTATAATGTAATTTTTGCCGTCGAATGTTAAATCCAAGCCGACAGCGGAACACAGAGCATCATACCAAGAACAAGCAGAAATTTTAACCCAGATGACTGGACAACTACTTAACATGCAGAAAAAGAATAGAAAAGCATGTGCAAAATGAAAGTTAAGATATAAAGATGTATCTTTATAGTAAGTTTTAGCATCTGCTACGTCAGGTACGGCTCAAAGGACATAAAGGCCAAGTCTGTGGTTTCCTGCCAGATTGCCATAGCTACAGTACAGTGTGGTGTATTTAAGTTTACATCCTAAAAACACCTCTGTTAACCCTTTGGGCAGTTTTTTTTTAATTCATAGGGAGGAATGAAGGTTTCAAGAAACAACACTGCAAAAGCATCAAAAAAGTATTTGTCCAAATATTTCAACAGTGCACAATAAAAGTAATTTGAACATTAGTACAATATTAGGATTAATATGTACTAATTATGTGTAGTATGGACAGTACATTACTTTCATGTGTGTGTATATGTGCGTGTAGGTTATCCACATTCTCATAGGAGCAGTTTTTATTTGTGATTTAACTGCAGACTTGAATGTGTGAAAATAAATCATCCTTATTTGACTGGATCTTCATTCCTTCTGCTTCAGCAAACATTTCCACTGGTTACCTTATTTGCTCTATTTTTCTGGCGTCCTTATTCTTACTGCTAATTAGATGAAGAAAAGACTTACCCAGCTGGTTGTTGTGGATGACATGCATATCATCTTGGCTCTGAAAAGACAGAGAGACTTGTTAATAATTCAAATGGCAGTCTTCAAATAATGACCTACATACATACACTTTTTTTGTTTTAACAAAAGACGTAGAAACTGTGGAAAAATTGGCTTGTGTGAAGATGCTCATTTTCTGCTTAATACTCTATTTTCTCTTCCTAATCGCTAATTAAGACTTAGAGATCCTAAATATGGAATCCCCTATGGGTTATTTGGAGAAATAATGGGCGATACCCCACGTCATTAGTCCTTACTAATTGAGTGGGTTTTGTGCCTCCAGCATTTAAGCTCCGAGCATTTGGCTCAATTAAGGCATTCAGCACTGTTCCACCTCCAGAGCTGTCAGCACACGCCACAGACCATGGAGGGATGAGTAAATCAATCACAAGCCGGGGAAACTTTGAAGAGCTGTCTTTCACCTCCATCTTTCAGAGGAAATCTTTCAGTCAAGGGAGAAGGCAAGAATGTGCGAGTTCTGGCTGTTTCCAGAGCTCTAGAGCGAGAGCGGCAGAGTATTAATAGATAATGACAAACCGAGACCTGTTTTGATTTATGACTTCCTCTAGACTAACAATCATTTCACTGGCAAGCTGTTGCAGCCTTCAGAGGGCTTAACTAAGTCATAAATTCACTGTCAGTGGGTGTGGTACAGTGGTTACAGGGAATCGCAGCATTTTGGTGGCAGTTGCGTGAACGGGCTTATATATAACCTGCGATATCAGCACATTTAGAGCTCTACCAATTTCCATAATAGAGTACAACCTATTAATTTTTGCCAATTTTCCTGCCCATGAGCAGTTTCCTGTTACTGTCGCGACTCGTTTAGTTTTGTAGGACACGTTTCCTGCACGTCTTATCTTCACAATAATTCGTCGAGTCCTGAATGGAGCGCTTTGCTGAGCACAGAACGAGATGCAGAAATAATTGCGGAAAGTTCAGCAACTATGAAGATGTATTCACTGCAATGATTTGTGTATGTGCGAGGCTCTCTGTCTCCTCTTATTTTCTCAGGTGATCTGAGTTGGAGGTAAATATATGCACAGGCAGACAAGATCATATCAGGGTGATTTGATTCAGTGGGTACATCAGCTTAATTGGACTCAGTAGCATTAGTCATGCCCACAAGGTTTCTGTCTCATCTTATCAGACACTACTCACTTGAAATCATTTCCATAGCTGAAGAGAGAAGTCACCTCAAGGAAAAAAAAATGCATCTCATAAGACAGGAGAATCTGACTCGTTATCAGATAATTACTCTTCTAAAATCTCCTCAACTTGAAAATATACATTACATAACAGGTTATTAGAAGCTGGAGAAACTGCTCAAAAAGTGAAGGCAAATTACCATGAAACAAATTAAAGAGTGTAGAAGTTGTTGTTGTATATGGTCGGTCTGACAGTGGAGTGGCACATGGTTTCTCTTTTTCTTTTTTTCCTTCTTCAGCACAGCTCGCCTTTCAGGCAGAGAGGAAACTGTAAATCACTGTACTGTGGCTGTCAAGCAAAATAAAATCCAGACATCTATTGTGATGAATTAACTGCTCCGTCAAACGTTACCAATTATATTGATTTTAAGCGTGCAACAGTTTGTAATGCATGTGTGTCTACAGCGTGATTTTATATGAATCTGAACAAGACCTAATGTTTAGTGACAGGTTTTTAAACGGGTTTTAATGAGAAATCTCTACATCCAGACAGTCCTACAGTGTGAGACATCAATTTGTAACGTTCTGTCTCTTTGCTGTGTTATTTTGTCATGAACTCTTGTAATATTGGCTGTGTGAGTGGTGCTTCCTCATTCATTTCAATTAGACCACTGTTGTTGGCTCAGCGGGGCTCCTGACGCAGCTGCCTCCGGCAAAAAAACTCTGGGTCATCTGGCCAAAAAAAAAAAAAGAAAAAAGAAGAGCTGAACCTGGCTCAGGCGCTTCCATCACAACTCTGGTTTGGCATTGGTGTGAATGTTCAATCACAGGCAAGTGCACATTCTTGGCAGATTACTTTTTATAGTCACTGATCGCTGATGGTGATGGAGGATAAAAGAATTGTTGCTGTCATAACTGTCCACAATCCTGTGTTACAGCATTACTAAACCTCCGTGCAGCGTTTTTGCCCTTCAAATTCGCTCAACCTGGACTTCTCGGATCATATTTCATCCTCTCACCCATAGAAACGCCTCCACAAACACTGTGTGCTTGCTCAAGCTACTTGGATTATGTACTTATTTTATACTTATTTTCAAGCTTGAGAATGATTTTGTGAAGTTTTACACACAAGATGCAAAATTAACATTCAGCGCACTATAAATGAGATGGAAATATCTTCAAATTGTATCACATTATCTTCATTTTATCTGTGGAAGTAAAATCCAAAAGATGACAACACTGAAGAGAAATTAGATCCAAAATAAGCTTAGAAATGTTTATTTTATTGTTTCCGTTGTTGGCTTACTGACCCCATCCTATTGTACTGATAATAGATTTTAGGCAATATAAACCTGGATTTATTTGCAATGCTTTCATCGATATTAGGATAAATACAAAAAACCTCAACATAATACAAACAGCTGTTACCTTCCCCCTGCTATGAATAAAAATTCTATAAACTTAAACTGCTGTAGAAATGATTTTCTGCTCGGTCGAGCCGGAAAAGTTTTTGTATATCAATAAAAGCAAACTGCAAAATGCAATGGAAACATACAGATGTTGAACCAGCGTGCTACTTCCGCTAAAGCTTCCGCTCCACTGAGGAGACGATAAATAGCGGCAGAAGGAAACATCGAATCTGTGTTGACCGCAGGAGGAGACTGCAACCTTCCTCAAAATAATGCACAAAACAGAACACAAAAGCCATCTTGCCATAATGTTTTCCGCATCAGAATCGAAAGTCTAACTGGTCTCATTATGCCATCTCTATGAACCTTTTTCTTCTGCAGAAGTTTAATGCCACCCCACTGGAGGATTGGAGCTTACAATCACCATAAAGCAGTGGATAAAATGTGCATTAATTTCCATTTTTTTTGTAAGAATTTGTTTAAACTTTGCTCAAATTTGTGCTACATTAGTGTTGATGGTTTATTAGATGGATTTTTGTCTGTCTATGATCAACAGCAAGGTGAGCGAACATCATTTCTCATGAGGTCTTCCCTAAAAAGCTTTAAAACCCCGCTTCTTGGTCGCACTTCATAAAGTCTCTCCACTTGGGTGACACAAGAGCTACAAATCTTTCTCTGCTAAATGATCTAATATTCCGCAGGAGAGTGAACTCTGATGAGGTCCCATATCATTTTTACCATTACTGAGAGATTAATTAGTCTCAGCTCACAGAACCCGGCTCCTTTTTGGCCTTCTTTGCTTCTGCACACAGGTAACGCTCCCTTTAATCCCATCTGACAGCAGGCTGTCAGCCGTTTGCGGCGGGAATAAGCCACAGATAGGTGTTAAAAAGAAATTGCTATGAGTCTACACTGTCCATCTGAAGGGGTTAGTTTCACCATCCCCTGAGCACTTTTGATCTGAGGCGCCGCAACGCTGATGCAGACAGACAGAAAGATTGTGCCTCATGTAGTTTAACCTCAGAACAAAGGCGAGCACCGCGGTGAAGGTATTCTCAGCTGAGGCATACATGTGTAAACTCCTCGAGATCGACGCTCGGCCCACTTCATGTGGCGGTTATGCAATCAAGGACACCCACAATGACAGCCCTTTGATGCCCGCCTTTGATTCGGAGGCTCTTCACATACATACACAACAGAGCTCCTGCCCCTTTGCTACATCTCTCCGTCCCCCGAGGGCACAGACGCTTCACTGATGTGAGTGACCAGTCAGGTCGCATTAGCTTTCTGTTCACTGATGGCAAGAATGATTCAAGGTTGCAGGGTTTCGCTGTATTTTGACATGTGAGAGGAAAATGTGTGTGATGTTTACAGAAGTCGCTATGAACTGCCGAGCACTCCAAGCACTATTTTCACTCTATATTTACGACAACAGAGGAATAAAATGATTGAAAATTGTCACCTTCATTTTGGCTTTCAGATCTATTGAGCGGTTTTAGAATTAAAACATCTTTTGTGTCCCCTCCTCCATGACAGGGTGCCCAGAGAACTGACAGATTCAAATTTCCTTTAATACTCATTTTTCAAACAGAAGCAAAACCTTGTAATGTGTAATGACTTAATGACTTGAAACGTCTGCTGCTTGTGAGAATCAGCGGGCTATTCTTGTCAGGTTTTCTTCAAAGCCCCTTTTCTACATTTTGCTAGCTTCAACTGAAAAATTAGGAGGAGAAAAAAAACTACTGTTAACAGCTTGTTGCAGTTAACTTGCTATTATGGATGCCAACCTGTGCCACCCGCGTGCACAATGTGGAGACGAGGGCTGCGACAAATAGCTATTTTCACTGGTTGACCATCTGCTTATTATTATTATTATCATTTTCTAAAAAACACAACTCCAGGGAGCTCAGAGTGACTTCTTGTGCCTCATTTTTTCAACTAAAACAACTGAGTGTATCCAGTTTACACTAAGACAAAACAGAAAAGCAGCAAATCCTCACATCTGAGAGGTTGGACTCAGATGAAGCTTGGCAACTTTAGTCATTATTTTTCTTGGAAAAAAGGACTGAAATGATTAAACAGCTACTAATTGTTCCAGCTCAAGAGAGACCAAACCTGACAATGTATTCATCAACTAACAAATATTGCCTGCGCAGCCGGAGCCAGATGAAGCTTATTCCTCTGCGCTGCGGAGCCCTGTTGTTGTCCAAAAAAGTATTTAATATGTCAGTGAGTAACCCAGTGATCCACTGCACTGGGTGACATGCTCCTATTTGACAGTCAACAGAAACAGACACTAAGGTTTATTCTGAGTCAGACCCACATTCACAATCCTGCTGCTATAAATTCTAAATAGTACACCAAATATGCATTTATACGCAGCTGAAAGTAGACCCTCAAAACATGCACTGTACACTCCTGTTTGTGTAACATTTGGGGAAAAAAACTACAGTGTTTTAGGAAATCAACCTCCATGTGGAATGCAAGTATAAATCTTTGTGACTTGTTTTTTGAAGTTCTCAGTAGGAACTGAACGGCTCAGATGCAACAGAAATGGTAGAAAAGTCAGACGGTATTACGAGTCTGACTGATTGAAGTGTTGGTTTATGTCTTTTCATCTGTGAAGAGCAAGGAAAAAAGAGAAGATGGCCAGTTTTGTCTTTTAAATTTGCCAATAAAACAATAATAACCTAACTAATATATAAATTATGATAAGAAAAGTTACACCAGACAGCTAAATGTACATGACAGGTGTTCTTATTCACAGCAGCACTCTGCCTCAAACACAAGAAGAAAAAGTAATCATGCCGTGGGGATCTCCGTGACAGATTCGCTCGATGTGGATTTGTTCTGCACGTCATGAAAGTCCCTTTACTTCCTGGGAAGAAACAGTGCAGTGGAGAGCAATGGGAGATATGAAGCTGTCTAATGTTAGCTAATGCTAAGCTACATCACTGCAGCTGCTGCGACTCATTTTAACAGCTAACAAAAACAAATGACACTCAGTAATTACATGTATCCAGTCAAGTTAACCTTAATATGTAATTAACGGGCATAAAAAATAGCTTTGGACAGTATCCATAGCAACAACCATCATCCATTTGATTAAGAACAAGAGGCTCGGCTTTATAAATAATCCAAAACAAAAGTGAATGAAATGAAAGACTAATGCCACCACATTTAAATTTCACATTTGCAAAGTAATGTAATTAGCATGATAAATTACAAAAGGCTGATTATTTAACTCTTGCCAGCCTGGTTTAATCTTCAGCTTTACATTTCAGCCACATCAGAGCAGTTATTTATGCACCAAGGCTGGAAAAGGGCTCTTTGTTCTCTGAATGTAGTACAAAACATTAAACATTTGCCAAGCTCCTGATCTCCTGACCTCAGATTTGTAAGAACAGCTTTGGTTAGTTCTTCTATAGGTGCATCGGCTGCGTTGTTTTCTTCCTCTGCTCATGTGTTCGAGCTCCCCTCTATGAATCAGCCCCAGATGTTGTGTCTACGTGTTCTTCCACTGATTGAAGCATGTGTGGTGCACAGCTTACAATATATTTGATCATTTCTTGAAACAAATACAGTATTCGCCTGCCAAGATCTTATGAACATTCTGCTTGTTTTTATTCATTACTACCACCCTCTTGTGTGGTTATTTCTTCCATAATTTTGCAATTTCTCACTCAGTGAAATAGTTCAGCAGGGGCACTCTCACTTAGTTGGAAGACCGTCCTCGCAGGGATTCAGCTTTGTTTTTCTAAGCACAGGAAAACTGTTGCCAACAGAGGCGACCAGACCGCGCAAAATTGTTGACAGTGGTCCAAATCTGGTTGCCCTGGACAACACACACTCGTTACTGTCAAGCCCCGCTGTGTAAGTTATTTAGGGTCACAGTGTGCTCCATGGCTCCTACATGAGAGGGCTGATAGATGTTGTAGAGCACAATTTAGTCAGGAAAGTTTAGAGAAAGGTGTCGGTGCCACATGAAAACATTGGGATGGTATTTCAGTGTTTATCAGAAAATATTGCATGTTGCTATAAATGCGGCTTACATGAGCCTGGTGAAAAGGCTATTAAAGGACAATAAGTTAGGACAAATGTAGCTGGGAACAAACAACAAACACATAAGCTGAATAATTAATCAATTTAAAAATGTAAATGGTGATCAAATTTGCAATTAGCAAATCCCAAATGCTGTAGTTTAGGACATAGATTATGCAGCATATGAGACCAAAAGGTTCAAACAGTGAATCAAATTTCCAATTCATACTGTCCTACTTGAGTCAAAGTCACACTTTGCACCATTACGTTTTTGATTTATTTTACAGTAAATATTGAACTGAAGCTTTTAAAAAATATATAAAATCAAATTGTAACCATCAGAGAAATTAGATATTATTCCTGAATTGCTCAGTCCTCGCAAACAGTCAAAGTAAACCAAATTAGTGGCCATGATTCTATGATTATTTCAAAGTAAATCTACTTTTTGCTACAGTTTGTCTTAACTTTTTTGAAACTTTTTTTTTTATTTTATGAAAGACATTCTCTGAAAATTTTTTACCTTGTTAACACATCATATGCTGGAAGTCTATCATGCATGACATTAGAAATCAGTGTCATGACTGAACATTTCCACCTTAAAACTGCAGTGACAGTCTCAAAAACTCAGATTCTGGGGTTTCATATGTAACAAACCTAAGGAGCCAATCTGATCTGCTTGCAGGATGGAGCTTTATGGACCATTATTCTTTTCAGAATTGGTTACTGGTTTGAATCTAATGGCTGAATTAGTGCAACATTACAACTTGCCATTATGTGGACCAGTTTTGCAGTATTTCATCTGAGTTATAGGTGGGCTGGTGTGCTCGGGCTGCAGCGAGGGAGGAAGGGTAAGTGGAGACAAAGGTGGGGACTTCACAGATCTGCACATTATAGAGAAAGCAATGGAGTTCCATTTCAGCAATTTAAAGGCAGACAAGGATTATTTTCTTCAAAAAAAATTTCTGGATATGCAACTTTGATACACAGATGTGCTTACAGGAGTTCAATCAAGAGCTTTTAGTTTAGTGTTGACATAAAATCATATTTGAATAAAGCAATAACGCTGCTGTTGGATCAAGATGACTCAAAAACACTAACTAAAGAATCCTCCTTTCATGTATCAGCAAACACAGAGTTACCACCAGTTTCCCTAAAAAATAATTCACCTGCCATGTATGAAAAACTCTAGAGGTTCTCTGAGAAAACTTTCTGTTGGTCGAGATTCTGAAGCCTGTCAAAACACTGTACAAAAATTTCAACGTCTTTGCTGTTTCATTATCTTTTAGAGAAAGACATTTTTATCTCCATGATCCAGCAGCTAATACAGAATATTCCCGTCTTGTTGAATGAGTTGCCATTGAGCTGAGGAACGTGAATTAACACAGGATATTAAATAAATAAATAAATCTCTAAGGGCATCTGAAAAAGTTACTACTTTGTGCACTATAAATGGGAGTGGGGTCAATACACTTCAGCTGCTGGCCATGACTTGGAAACTACAGCGACAGTTGTTTTCACTTTGTCTCTTAATCCTGGTAGCTGCTGTCATCCAAACAGAAGACCCTAACCCTGAAGCTGACTTTAACGAATCTGAGCCAAATGATACATAAATAATACAAATATATTGTGATTGTGCTCTGAAATGCACAGATGTGTTCCTTTATATCCAAAAAGTATAATTTGTAGGATTGGGCATAATTCAAAATACTGCAACTCCTGTCATTTGGATTGGATTGCACTTGACCATACTGCAGTTTTGATAAAAGCTAAATTTGCCATCTGAACTCTAAACTGTTTCTGGACATTGTTAGCTCCTGTCACATTTTCCTTACTATTGGCTTACTTTGAACTGTAATGTAAAGTTGTGCACCTCTATGGAAAGAGCATAACCATTATAATAATCAAAAGCTGAAATCCACATGTACAACATTTTGTGCTCAAGGCTACCAATACTGGAAGACATAATAGTGACTGTTTTAATCTGCTTCCCATTTGCTCTGTGTAAACACTAATAGCAGTTCAGCTGAAAAGTCACGAATTTTTAGTCAGAGGACTGTTAGTTGCAGTTTAGTCACTACAAGTTTTTTGGTTACGGCAAGGACTGCAGAACTTTTTTTCTTTTTTACTGAATCTGGTTAGAGTAAATGGTTTGTTTTTGGTGAATTTTTCCAATGAGACACATAGAATAAAGTGATTTTGATGAAATACCATGATTTTAAGCTTATATTTAGTCAGATTTTCCTATAGAATGCAGTCACAGATGACTAAGTCAAAGACCACTGGAGAGTTTAAAATGTGAAGATTCTTTCTTGTTTTTCTTTTGTTGTTTTTTTTCCCAGTTTCTGACTTTGACAACCCACCTGAGGGACAATCAAACTATTCAGCCCAGATTTCTGACATCTCCCCACAGACAATTTGTTCTTGCTTTGAACAATAAATAAAAATCTATTGACAGCGGCCTTTAAAAAACTGTGACATTATTAAGGGGTGACTAATTGTGATTTAGACAAAAACAAATTGGGTTAGTCTACTAAGAGTACTAATGACGTGCTTTCAGCTAATCCTGTCGGTGTTTTTAAGCGCCGCAGGTTTTGTCAAAATTAATTGGTTCTAAAAAAGATGTTGTTTGGCTGGATGCAGATGAGTGTCTCCTGCCTGGAAACTTTGTCACATTTTTTGTCCAGTCGCTGCGGGATCTTCAGGTGAATACTGGCAGCATTCCTTCAGGTTACCTATTTCAGAAAAAAAGATTCCGTCTCTTCTGCTGATCTGAGGTCACTGCAGAGGAGATGAAGCGCCGATTCAAACATCAGACTGACACGTCTCCTCTCGAGTTTGATTTTCTTCTAAACAATTGCACGAGGTGAGAGGATGGGGAGGAAAATGAAAACCTGTTTTTGAATGCAGTGACAGGCATTTCAGCTGCACCGGTGATGTCTGGAAGAAAGCACAACCTCCAAACAGCAGTGAAGATGCTACTGTTCAATCAGACATGGTGAGGCGAATAGATGACGTTGTTAAGGAGCAGCTCTTTCCTTTCAGCGCTGGTTACCAAACAAACAGCTGCAATGCACTTAAGATTGAAAGCAGCCTTCAATAACATGAAGATGTGTAACTTTAGAAGGACAAAGGCACTTAGCACTACAGGTGGTCACAGTGGCAATTAAGAAGTCTCTAATCTGAGTGAGTTTTCAAAAATTTGATGTAGTTTAACTGCAAACTTGAATAGCTGGGTTGTTCCTGCCTGTGGAGCAGACCTGGTCTCATCCTGCAGCCTAAAGTGAACCCAATATAAAATTAGCATTATGTAACT
Source organism: Amphiprion ocellaris (assembly GCF_022539595.1). Taxonomy (NCBI): domain Eukaryota; kingdom Metazoa; phylum Chordata; class Actinopteri; family Pomacentridae; genus Amphiprion; species Amphiprion ocellaris. The sequence continues at coordinate 28,451,503 of NC_072772.1, read as the reverse complement.
TAGCGACATTTAGCCTCAAAAAGCACACCAAGCAGCTAAATGACTCATAAAGCTCAGCACTTTTAGCTACTTTGCTTGTGTTTTTGTGTATGATATATGACTGATTGTTGCTTTCCCCCCTCCCACATCTAGTCAAATCACCAGAAGCTGATCGCTTTTCAGAGTGAAACTGCCTGTCTGAACCCTGCGATTTCTTTGAAAAGTGTCTCGGACAGATTCAAATGCAGCAGCGTCATGAGCATATGTAAGCTGAAGTTTTTCTCTGGTGTTGCGGGACCGTCAGCGGGAGGTTTCTAAGTAATTTCTCACTCGGCATAGTGCCCCTCTATGCATCCTTTCACTATTCCTCTGAGTACACAAGATCAAGGCACTTTCTGCTTATATAAGCAAAGTCATAGTACACTCGTTGTTTAGGCTGTTTATGAAGCCCCGAAGCGACAGATAATCACCGTACCTGTGCTCGCCTCTGCCAACCTCTCCGAGTCATTCTAAGTTCAAACCGATGCCAGTCATCAGAGGCTTCCGGCCATCTTCAAAGGAGAAAGTCGGCTTGGAGGGTCTGTGTTTTACATATCATAAGCTTCTCGTTGCAGAGTTACATGCAACAAGATTGATCAAAGCAGAGGATGTAATAGAACAAATCTTTCCTCCCATTGGAAGAGAGCAGTCAGGAAGGAACAGGAAACCTAATACCACTTGACTGTTGCTTTCATTGCATTCTGAGATCAGTGTTGCTCACGTCACACACTGCAGTAAGCGCCGGCAGATTTAGCCAGATCTGAATCATGATACAAGTCCAGCTGTTTGAAGCCAGATAAGGAATCCTCTCATATGCAGTGCCAGATGTTCTGCAATGACCATTTGGTCTGTAAATCATGTGAAATTAACTCTGAACAAACAGGGCTGGATTGAGTCAATTGCATACAAAACATCTAGACAATATAGTTTATATTGCTGCTGCTGATTTTTCCAACAAAGTCCATCATATTTGGATTAATTATCTGTTTTTAATCACCTTAACAGCCAACTTTTTTTGTCCAGATCACATTTTCCCATCGATGCGCACCTGTTAACATCATCACTATTTATTTCATAGTAGCATAGAACACTGCAATCATTTGCTACCAATAAAAACAATCTTGCAAACCTATTTCCTTGAGGCAGGAAGCAGAATGATGTTTGATTTGGACTGTCCACACTGCAAACATAATTAATTTGTGAACTAAAAGACGTGTATTGCATAACTACAGTAGACTACAAGGCAACTTTGTGCAGTGATTAATTGTTTTACTCATAAACTTCTTTAAATCTGGCATTAATAAGTTTTGCTTATTTTTGATTCCACTAATTTAAAAGCATGTGTTGCAAAATGTTGTGTATGCAGATGAGTGCCGTGCCTCCCGCCACGTCCCTGACTCTCCCTAACTAAGCCAGAGCGCTTCCTTGACCTAAAAATTTGTATTCCTTTCTAATTTGTTAATGTTGTTCTTCAGCTCAGGAGATCTAAAAAAGGGGCAGCAACCTGGTTTGCACTTTGTAGTTGGGGCTTTATTTAGAGACCAACACAAGATAAACATTGCTTAATAAAGCAAACGTCATGTATTCATGGTGTAAAATTGGCTCCCTGTCTCTGAGAAACCTGTCAACATTTAGCGATTCTTTTGGAAGTAATTCTAATCCAGCAGGGACCCTTGATTGAGAGTGCATTAAGAAACTCATGGTATGTTTGGAGAGTGAAGAGGCCGCTGTGGTCCCGTGGTAACTAGGCAACACTCACCTCACGAGCTCTCAAAACCACAAGCAGCCCCATTTTCGGGTCAACAATGGAGGAGAAGACAGAAATAAACGTTGAGATGTTTTTCTGATGCTTTGTGCCGACGTTTCAGGGCAAAAAAATGTATGCATTGTCGCAGTTTAGGAAATAAGAAATGCCTTAAACAAGTTTCACAGCTTTTAGAGCACATTAGACACGGCCTATTCCTGGTTATGTTTTCATTCTTGTGAAAACTTGGCTCTCTTCATTCTCCTAATGGATTTTGTCTTCTTAATGGTCATTTAAATCTTTGTTTTATCACTCTGACAGGCAGCTGTCTAATGGCTGTTATAGAAAAGGGAGATTATGCTTTGACTGAGCATCTTTTCATTGCACACTGACAATGTGGCACCATTATTTCATCAGAAAAACTGCTTAGCTTTTTTTGTTTAGAGGCCAGCATCTTTGTGTTCTCCTCATGAATACAATCTGTGTTGTTTTTGGGGTTTTTTTGTTTTCTACTTATATCATACTGGAGGTTTAGCTAAAGACAATTTCTGCATCGTTTACAAAAACATAAGCAAAAACAAAAAAGTGATAAAGCCAAAGCTGGAAATATCCTCAGTAGAGAAAGAATTAGTTGACATCTGTAAAAAGCAAGACAGTAATTTACCATTTCTGTGATGCTAAGCACCTCTGCCAGGAGGCTTACTGTCAACATCTTCTCACACCAATAAGAAGTAGAGCAACCGAAAATGTTAATTATTTATCGAGCAGCAACTACAGACTACAGAAAATGCGCGAGGCAGAAAATCATCTTGAACTTGAGGAAAGAGGGAATGGGCTGGAGTTGGAGGCCAAATCAAACTCTGACTTGGCCAATAATGAATTCATTGAAAAAAAAAATAGCATGATTTTTAATTGCAGTTGGTCTGCAAATTAAAGTTTAAATAGAAGTGAGAAAAACCATGAACTGAATGACTAACACCAGCATGGAACTCAGACCATCACTAAGTTTCAAGACTCTTTTTCACACAAGAAATAAAAAATAATAGGGGTCAAAGATTTTTCTTACCTGTGAGCTTTTTCCTGAGCTGCCAGCAGCAAAGTTGATGTGAACTGAAAGAATGGAAAGAGACTATATTATTTCAGATAATGGAGCTACGGCAATGAATTCTTTCAAATTGAAGCATAAAGTGTCTCCTTTTATCTTCAGACTTCACTTCTCTTTCTGAAAGCTGTCCTACAAAGACAGGGCTAAGAAAAAAACTGTTTTATGGTATTATATGTAGGAAAATACATTTAAATAGATATTTCAGAGCTTTCACTGAGTCACCGTTGAGAGCATACTTCACCAATCGTCCATCTGAGTTTGCAATTAGAGCCCAGAGAGCTTCTATCCAATTACATTGCCATCGATTCTCGGACAAGAAAATCTTCGCAGAAAGATTCCCAGGATGTCAGATCAATACATCAAAAACAGCAGGATAGCTAAGAATCAATTAATACAGCAGTTTGTATTAAATCAGTGTGCCTTCACTTCAACATCAGTCAGCTTTAAATCTGACTTTAATTAGGTGATACAACGGAGAAATAGTTAAATTTCTTCCCTTGAATCGCAGCAGCAGCCATTAGAGAGCAGCTGAGAGTGCTGATTAAAACCTAAAAGTGGCCAATATGTTTTCTAGGAACAATCCAGATGAAATTCCTGCTTGAGTGCAATATCCAATATAGAGAATCCACTCAAAAAGAGTCCAATATGGCTGTGCATATTTCATAAGATTGATACAATATCTGTAACTTTGCTTTTATGACCCAGTCTGCACTAATTTGGTCATATATTAATTCTATCCATTGCAAGGGACCCTCGACTTAAATTATTCAAGGAGCAGAGTTAACTTCAAAACACTTCTGTGTGCAAACCCTGAAATAAAGTCATAAGTTCAGAACAAATGAACAGTGTAATGAACCTAATTATTTCAGTCATGAAGGCGCCAAACACAACAATGGATGCAAGCCTGTTTTCAAACCATCCAAATTTGCCAACCGAGTCGAAAGAGTTTTATTCTTCCATGTTTGTTTCAATATGAAGATGTATAAAAAAAAGTCTTCAAAAGAGCAAAGAAGCAAAATGCCCACATTAGAGTAGATTACATCTAATGTTTTAACAAAGAGAAAATCTGATTTTCCATCATTTCTGTGATTCCTCACATAAACTGAGACAACACTTCACAGTGGTTCACAGTTAATGGAGTGTTTTTATGAAGAGGACAAAATGAGACAAATGGAGGGGAGACACAAAAGAGTTATACGATTTGTGAAATCAACCAAAAGCACTCCAAAATTTGAACAGAGAAATAATATCATGTTTCTGCAGCAAGCGGTATCTTATTTATTGCATCTCACTCGCTAGGATTTGCAGTGATTTCAATTTTTGCTCATTTAACCAAATATTCGCAATTATAAAAATATTATTATGAGCAGTCTTCAGTACTGAATTGACTGCCAAGCTCAACTTTTAACCAAACATCGAAAAGGTTGACAACTGTATAAAGTTTAAAAACCTACAGCTACAGTATAAAACAGAAGTGAGTGCAGTCTAAATTAAACGTCAGCACCTAACTGTAGTTGCATTGCTTCTAATATGAACAGGTCTTGTGGAAAATTAAAAACTACAACTTTAAATTTATTCAAAACACAGGTACCATTCACCTCTAATCACTGAGCTCTAGATATTCTATTTTTTTCAATACTATCCTATGTTTAAAAGACAAACTTGATCCTCCCCGGCATGGAGGTTGTATGTTTAGTGCAAATTTCTCAATGTCATTCATCAAACACTATTTTTTTCAACTGTTCTTTGCTGGAGGGGCTGTGTTTCTCCACTGTTCTCTTCCAAAACCCCAACAGTGTTGGCCAGGTCAGAGTTTTCACTTCTTCAGTCTTTGAAACTCTTGCGTGAATTTGGCAGAGTGCTTCCTTTATTGTTATCATGCTGGAATGTTCCTCCTCTGCCAAGCTTCTGCAGACTTGGAATCATCTTGTTGGCCAATATTTTGCTATAACCACAGCTTTTCATTGTGCCATCTATAAATACAATCTCCCCACATCTTTTGCTCTCATGCACCCCCTATCATTATACTACCACCTCCGTGCTTCACTGCCAGGACTATGCATTTACTGTGGTAGTCCCAACCAGGTTCATGCCAAACATAGCGGACCCCATTTAAAAAGCAAATTTATTTTGATTTCATCTGACCGTAGAGAGTGCTATTAATATTCATCAGGCTTCTTTTCATACATTTTAGCAGAGTTTAATTTTGCCAAAGAGCAAGCAAAAGGTGAGGTGTTTCTCCTGGATGGCGTCCACAAAAGCTTAACCTTCACATTGAATCAGTGTCCTTCACACTGTCTGAGCTGCCACAGAAACTCTGATTTCGATTAATAACCCCTGTGGCAAGTGTGAATCACTTTCTTATCTGTTTTTCTAGAGCTTGTACAAGTACCGTACTGTCTGTGGAATCATTTTAGGATGATGACCACTGTGGCTCTCATTTGTGGTACTATGGCTCCTTCCATACCTCCTGATTAATGCTGCAACTGTCTTTAACTGACTTTTACTTGGTCTCCCATCTTCCTGTATCATTTTCCACCTTTGTGAAGTCTCGTACAGGATTTTTAAAAATTGTATCTGATAATTCTTTTCCACGTGGAGCCATGATGCAAACATGCAGATAGACACAGCCCAAAGTCCAAAACTGATAAAATTCTGGTGTTCACAGCTCAGTTTGTAACCATGTTCATACAGTTAAGCTAATTGGAAATACCAATAAAAGGCAAAAAGCAACATAAACACAAAATAACCACAAAGATATACAAAACATCAAAAAATAGAAACAAAACCAATGCAGAGAGACATAAAACAACCACATACAGATAATACATCCACAAAGAGACACATAATGACCATTAAAAAGACTGAAAATAACATTATAAGACACAAAACCGAGACAAAGAAATACAAAACCACAATAAGGACACACAAAATAACCACAAAGAGACTTAAAACAACCAAAAAGCAACATAAAGAAAGACCAAATAATCAGAGGCACAATAACATTATTAATTCAGTATTTTCTGCTTTCAGCTTCAAAACCCTCATTTTTCCCAACAAGAATGTAAATACTTAGTTTTGTAACAAAAGAAAATCAATTTCTAGACTTTTGAAAAGCGAAGTTTGAAACTCAAAGCCAAAAAAAAACTATTTCCAGTTCCAAGCCTTGTTGATTTAAACTGTTTTTGTGCTGCTGAATTATCTGCTCAGACCAGTCATCACAGTTGTTTTCTAACTTGTGGGTCAGTTATCACAGTTGTTTTCTCTTTTGTCGCATACATTAGGACATGCATTTTGAACACAGTCTTTCTGTATTTGTTTTTAATTGCTCACAAGATGAAATTGTTTACTTGACGTTTTATTCAGTAACTGAGAGTTGAAACAAGTATGAAACATTTGAAATTTAGCTAATATTTTACAAAGGCGTTGTCACTTCTGTTGTATGGTGTATGTAGCAACTGAGCACCGAGTACTTTATCTCTGAATGAAGATATGGTTGAAAGCTCCTGAACACACAGGCATGTGGACATTGAGTGGAAATTGCTTTATGCGGCTGTCTCAAAGGGCAAAAATGATTGTTTTAGTAGCGAACCATCCCTTCAAACTCTTCCACAAAAAAAAAGAGTAGCTTATATCAGAGAAAACCGGCTCCTAAGAGGGAAAAAAAGCCCAGAAATAACGACACTAAAATGTACTATTTAGAAAATCCAACAATTTGCAGTACACGTTTCCCTTTTTTGTTTATCAGTGTCGAAAAAAAGCCAGATAAACCCAATTTAGGCCAAACATAATCATCTAATGTTCGTAAATCCTACGTGTCATGTGAAGCTCACAAACACAAAATCAGATCCAGCAGATCTTGAGCTGTGTAGAGCGAGCAGCGAGACTACATCTTCATCTGGCATCCCAGTGTCTGGTAGCATTAAAAATGCAACATTTGGCATGAAGCGAAGGTTCCTCGAGGAATATGTTCAAGTTCACAATACATTCTGCTACATCTGCTCAAACTTCCCATCTTTCCATGGCTGGCTGTGGAGCAGGAGAGGCACAGAACCACACAGAGAGGGAGAGGAAGTCCCTACATAATGTCAGGAGTGCTGATGGGAACACTCCATCTCATCGCCTCCTCAACCGGCATAATCAAGTCTATTGTCTTCAACTGAGCCACACCGAAGGGAAGTTGCTAGCTTTGACTTTCGAAATTCTGGACATCCCTTTATATGATGAAAGCTGTAAATGGTTTAGCTGAATCCTTTTCAACATGCTGCTCAATTTACATCGTCATTGTAATAAAAGCAGATGTCCAATGCAATTAGCCAGGAAACACGGTGCTCGCAGGAAATCAGATTTGTGTCGACGAATCTTAGGAGAATTCAAAGAATTTGACTAAGCCAAAATGTATACAAAATCACAATTGTTTTCTTTCGAGGTGAACAGTTCTGCATGGTGCCATTTCCTCTAAGTAAACTTTTTGTCTATAATGTGAAAATGATGGATTCAGAAGCAACGGTTTGCTTGTTTGACAGCTGGTCAGTGTGTGACGTAAAAGTCCATTCCATCGAGCACTTAATGAGCACTGGGGAAAAAAATGGAGACACCACATGAAAGTGCTTTGAAGTAACTAAATCGCATTAACAAAGGCAGCTATGCAGGTGTATCATATTAATTCGAATGCAAATGAGCAGTAAGTGTCAACTTTAAAGGAGCTCTGATAATCACCACATCCATGTGGAGTATTCAGAGCACAATGAGGCAACTAAGGGCCTCCAAACACACTGAGCAGCGAAGAGTCTGAACTGCAGCTGCACTCCATTTGAAAAACAATGTCATTTAATCTGGCAAAAACAATAAAATCGAAAATCAAGTTAGCTTCAAAATGCTGAAATATATGGCAGGGCTGCCATCCAGAGACCACTTCTGAGACCAGTGCAAAAACATGGCCAAGTTGAGGGCCATTAAATCTGGATTCAGCTCTTACCAACCTCTTCTGAAACCACACACAGCAGCTCCAGCCCTCAACTTTATACAAGAACTCTACCTGTGTGGCACAAAATGGCATAAAGTGCCTGATGAAGACAGCCGAGCATGCAGGGAAATTAAATTGAAGATGAAAAAATGAGTAAATATTCAACTTGAATTATACAGGCAATAAAAAAGACTCATTTGGGTTCCCATGTTACTTGATCTGAAACATTAGTGTTTTCAAATTTAACACAACGTGACTATACTCATTTAAATTTCATGGCAGCAGAGATCTTTTGCAGTCCTCCGTTGCTGTAACATCGGCAGGGATTGCAAAAAGGTTGACTGTAGCTGTCTCAGTATACCTGGGAATTACATCCATGTTGCACTATTACAGTTCTATCCAATAAAAATGCACCAGTGCAGGAACTAGTCTGCGGTACAGAGAGGGAGAAAGAATATTGGCTAAACTGGGTCAGTACTAGTAGGTTTTATGGCTTAATTTTTTTATGGTAACAGTAATCATGATCTCTCCTAAGTTCAGTCTTTGTGTGCCTATTGCATAGTGTTAACTGTAAATTAACTACAATCCACTATCTGTAATAACCACAATCCTACCCAAAGAGTGACCATACTGGTGCTGCTGTGCACCAATATTCTACAGTGAGAATTTCAAGAATATTGGCACTGAATGAAGAAAAATGTTAACACATTCTGCTGGTTTTGCAAAATATAATAAGCTACAACCCTATATAAAGCCTATAACCAGACAGGAATGCAGATAAAGCACTGCAGCTAATTATATTTTCATTATCAGTATAAAAGAAAAATACTGTTCAGAAGATCTTTAAGCTCAAAATGATATCTTCAAATTGCTCATTTTGTAAGATCAACAGTTCAATGCATACTCCACATTGAAGTTGCTTCATATAAAAGAGAAAAATCCTCACATTTAGGAATCATGGACATGAGAAATGTTTTACCTAAAATCTGATTATCAAAAAAGTGCCAGTTAATTTTATATTTGTTATCAAATTGCTTTTTCAACACATATTTCAACATTAACCTGCTGCCTGTGAAAATGAGATGTAATTTAGGATGTCATTTTCTGATCTTATTAGTGTCACTGTACATTTCAGATGTGAAATCAAACACATAGCTGTTCAGTTGAGACCCACCTTTACCTAGAGTATACCATGTAAAACATACATCAATCTGCCACAGCATTACAACCCCCTGCTTAATACTGTGAAGGTCCCTCTAGTGCCATCAAAACTGCTCTGACCCATCTGAGCTCTGGCGGTGTCCTGTGGTGTTTGGCACTGGGATGTTGGCAGTGGATCCACAGATCAGGCATGGATGCTCGATTAGAATGGGGTGTGGGGATTTTGGGGACCAAATCAACACCTTGGGCTCTTTGTTGTGCTTTCTAGATCTGTTTCCTGAGCAGTTTTTGCATTGTGGCAGGGCATATTGTCTCATTGAGGGAGACTGCTGCTATGTGCTTGGTCTGCAACAATGTTCAGGTAGGTGGCAAGTCCCAAAATAGAATGTACAAGAATGCCAGGACCCATGATAAGCAGAACATTGCATTTTTATGAGATGATCAATGGTATTCATTTCACCTGTCAGTAATTTTAATGTTATGTTTGATTGTATTTCTCAGCTGCCTCCCTAAAAATAGTTTTCCTGTTCGTCCTACACTGAAGGACCTGACAGGTGGACACAGTATATTGGTGAGTTTGTTCCCTGGGGAACAAAAACGACATAATCCGGCTTAAACATAGTCTTCTGTTGTTTAAAATTCCGTGAAGTAAGCCCTGGAAAAATTACCACACATTGTGGCGACAGAGACAGGGTAAGCTATTACAATAAAAGTAGCTCTTCAAAGGGTGGGCACAGATGGCACACAGTTTGCGATGCACATACAATTGTAATAATGCATTTGATTTGTATTTCTGACAACTGCTCCGCAAACTGTTTGGCATGCGAGAGGCACAGGCTTCATCTGGGATTGTGTGATATTAAATTTAAACTTTCTATTCTGGCTCATGCGGCACCAGCAACCATCCAGGACCCATACAAGCAACTCCTAACCCAGTTAGCGCTAAGAAGCTCTGTCTCTGAATATAGCTTTTTGTTTAAATACAGTTTACAGTAAATATTTTTTAGTCAACGTTTTAACTTAAGACTCTTAGTGTGCGGAAATCACACATTTTGAGAGGTGCCTTTAAATGGTAATATTAATTCTAGGGCTGCAGCTATCGATTATTCCATCAATTACTGGGAAAATAAATACACTGGCCTTTTGAAAGAGCAACAGTCAGTATACAAATAAGATTTTTTTTTTAAAGTGGAAATAAGACAATTGTATTTTTCATTGCATTCTTTGATCGCCTGATATCGAAACTGAGTTCTATACATATTTAAGTCTCCATATCTACAGACAAGATAAGAAAAGAATCTAAAGGCTCCTCTAATTGACTCTGCACTTTACAAGCCCTCATCTCTGCTAGCAATCATACTGATTTACATTAAATGCTGACATTAATATTACTTTGTGTCAGATTCACTCTGTGGACTTCATACATCAACAGGATGCTTTTCCTGTGATGGTGAAGCACTGAAATTGTGCTACTGCAGTAAGGCTAGTTCAGTTTTACAACAGACGCACTGTACAGTGTTAGTTATTTTTCTGGCATTAAATGATCCCAAACTTTAGCCACTTTTTGTGGTTTTCTCTGGCATGTCTCTCGTCTTTGCCCCTCATTATTTTCTCACCATTCTGCATTTGGCAGCAACCACAGTGAAGCTGCATATAGTTGTAAAGATGCTTCCAAGCAAAGAATTAGCATCGCTGATTTTTGAGCAATCCAATGACTCGACTTAACTAGGCTGGCTTAACTGGTTTATGTCTGACTGAACAGCATGGATTACAAGACACTCTCTACAGTGGCAACACAACTTTCTGTCTGTAAGTGACATATATTTTTGCTATTGGGTGCCTCTGCCCGGCAAAACTTATGCTTGCAGTGAACGGAAAACCTAATTTTGTCTTTAGTTTTCCCCCTGGATAACATCCTATATCACAGTAGCAGCCTACACTACGTATGATCACAATTCCAATATATTTTGCTAATGAATTAATTACCCTTCATTAGGTATTTCTGACCATTTTATGACATTTTATACAATACACTTGTTCCGCTGCAGACAGTTTTGTGCACTTTATGCATGCTGGTTCACTGTCAAGGCTTATCGAGCCATCATTAACTGCATCTATGCTTTCCCCACTGTGACAAGTCAAAATGTCAGCTGTGAAAAAGCTCTATGAATGAGAAAAAATGATAATAACCAATAAAGAAATGAACTCTTAGCAGCAGCCCTGGCTCACAGAGCTGCAGCACCACCCATGTTGGCCCAACACCTACAGCCAGAGAGATTTAAGGAAGAGATACGGCACGATCTGTGAGAGTATGCAAATTTAGAATGTCCTATGAGATACCATCATGTTACACCTTCCTGCTACCACTAAGCTTTTGAGGACTGAAACTTAATTAACGGTTGTAATCAATGATCTAAACATCGAAGGCTTCCATCTACTCATTTGTCCCTCAGCCAAAAGCTTCTCATTCAGGGCAGCGTTGCACAGACAAGCTCACAGAAGAGACTTTATCACATCGTTTAGCTCTTCTTGTGGGATCCTCAAGACCAGTTAAAGATACACAATAATCTCTTCAGTATCCTATAGGCTGAATCTCACAGAATCTTTACCCGACGCCCAAGCCGCTTCCAGCTGGATCCTCACATCAGTGATTGGACCCCAATGTTCTCCCGACCTCCTCACCCTGTCAGCCACACTGAGACCATCCAGCCAGCAGAGAAAGTCAACGTGGCTGCAGTCTCATTCCTTCAGTCACTTTCCCAAAACCCGTGACCGCAGCTGACGGTCAGAACAAAGACTGTTGTTTGAGAACTGTTCTCTGTAGCGCAGCTCTCTCATCACCACCATCACCCACATCGATCTCACAGTCCTCTTTACTGTCACTGAATTGAGATGTCAGGGTGGGGGGAAGGAAGAGGAAGGCATCTGAAGGGAAAATAACAATCTCAAACTTAAAATACCAAGACAATAACCTTTGAGATGTTGGTCATCAATCACCTAACAAACTATTAATATTAATTTATTACTCCGCCAAGGAACGCGGCAGAGTTGTGACGCTTGGCGTACGTTTGTCCGTCTGTTAATCTGTCTTTCTTTGCACAATGTTCTTCAAAAACGGACTAACGGATCTGGATGAAATTTTCAGGGAAGGTCAGAAGTGACACAAGGACCAACTGATTAGATTTTGGCAGTGATGCAGTTTATAGTCTGGATCCATGGATTTGTTAAAGATTTCTGTATCATTGCGAGATAGCAGCACGGCATCACTGTAACTATGACAAGTGAACACTACGTCAGCTTCCTGCTGACCATCACATGATTGCGATCCTACTAAAAATCCACCGCTGCGGACTTATCATGACTTACCCGTCGCAAATCATACAACAACTGAGCAGCCTTGGCGGAGTACTGCGCTGTCTGAGTGCTTTTCTTGTTGCTAAAGTGACCAACGTGCAGACTAAATTGAATAAAACTGGTGCAATAAGGATCATCTCCAACCACAATACCTGCACTGTTTTATTGTTGCACCACATAAAAGCATCATATGCATCTTTGTCAGGTGTTAAAGTTGAAGCCACACAGCACTCTCTCCCCCAAAAAGTGCTTTCTTTACATCAACAAGCAAAGGCAGACTTTGTGAAGCCACCACAGCCACAATTGAAATGCGCCCCATGTGGACTCCAAAAAACAGTGCTGCAGCCTCAAACTTATAGGCGCTATTCCTCACCCCGACTGCGTCATTCTCAGCTGCAAACCACTCCAGTGCTCATCAGAAATGACAGCTGCTTGAAGCTTCATGGACGGCATCATTGAAAAATTGCAGAGGTGGCACCCTAATGTCATCAAACTGGCCCCTCTCCAGACCTCGGCTGTGCTCTGCTGTTAGGTCCATGAATATTACATACAGGGGGAGCAGACAAGCAGCCTTGTCAGAGTGTGATGCCCAACTAAACGTGCTTGACTCTTTGCCAAGCACACAAACACAAGCTTCACTCGTGCACAAGGTCGATTGCAGCACCGACCATGACTGCCTGTATTGACCAGAATATATTCTGATTCGGACACATTCACAAACTTGAATTCTTGGTTCTAAGTATATGTTTTACAGGTAAACTGAAGCATTTCACCTTTATACATTTTTAAACAAGGATTAACCTGACAGAAGTCTCAATTGTTTAAACAGTTATAAGGAATACAGATAAGAGGTGATCCTCAGTGAAATTTGACACATTTTCTTGCATCTTCAGCAAACTTAAAGGTGATAAAAGTCTGTAAAATAAGGAAAGCACTTTCACACTGCATGAGCATAATCAGGTGTAAAGCAAGCAGAGACAGAATGTAAAAAGAGCTCAAGTGCAGGGTAAAAACTAATTGTCCAAGGTTGAATCAAATTAATAATTAATCAGTGACCACTGGTCATTTCTTGCAGCATTAAGATTCATAGATACTCTGTTCGCCTCTAACCTCTTCATTTATAATCTTATGCATGGCAGTGTTTTGTTATTTCCAGTGTCAATCCCCTGAGCAGCTCATATTTTTTGCAGCACTAACACATTTGCAGATCCTTGTGTATTTGTTTCTTCTTAGTTTTTTTTTTCCTGCAGAGAAGCCAGGCAGACCCTCTTGCTCTCAGCATTTATCTCATTCGGGTTGAGGTGAATCTCCACATGGTACACCGGGCAGATGCAATATTGGTCACTCAGTGCAATTCTCTGCACAGCTGCAGCCACACATTGTGTGCTGAACCCCACCCAATGGACTGAATATGCTCTGTGTGTGCAAGGTCATGCTGTATGAAGAGGTCTTTATTCTCAATAGTGAAATATGTATTGTAGGTAAGGTCTTGTAGTGTTTAAATGTGAAATATTTTACATTTTAGCTATTTAGTTGTGCAATTAAGCAATTAACTCCATGGAAGGAAATAAAAATGTGATTCATGCACAATTTCTGCCACAAGTGTTTGTAAAATGAATCAAAAAGTACAAAAACACTGTCTGAAATTATCTGTAAGTGTGTGAATGTGGTTTTCTTTTCACCCCTTCAGCAACAATAAAGATTAATCACATCACTGCAGTTTGTCAGCTCCACTTGTGCTACTAAATTCCCAGCGCACATCCAGAATGAGGAAGGAGCCTCTAAATTGGAGCAGCTGTTGGAGGAGCATTGATCCTCGGGCTTCACTCCTGCCAGAGCCCCGCCGATGTGTCAGGAAGAAGCGACACCGCTTGTGGCTCGTCGTGGGGGGACAGATTCCACGAGAAACGGCCTGATTTCCCACTAAAGAGCACCCAAACCTCCTCCCCTGAAACCAACTCTCACTTCAACTTACAGTAACTGCTCTGCATAAACCCACATGGCAGCCGGTGAGCGCAAATCGCCTTCCAACTCCTGAGGAAGTTGAGGCGGATCATGGCTCCGCACTTCTCCAACACTTCTGAAAATACGCTCACAGCTCGTCTCCGATTCTGCTCGGAAACCCTGAATTCAGCGCTGCGCCGCCGCTTCTTTTCCAAACACAGGCTTCAGCCCTCAAAGCGAAGACAAACTGTTCAGTGTGTCGGCGTCGTTAGGTCCCTCACAGCTGTCTGAGCCCGCTGGCATGAACATTAGAAAGTAGAGTGAGTACTCACAGAAGGAGAGGAAAAGCACACAGCCTGCCACTTTGTGCCCGATGTGCGGGCTGTTCGACAGCATCCTGGGAGAGCCCTGTGCGCAGAGGGGGAAGCTCGCAGTGCATGGGCTTTCTGACAGTGTTTAAAAACGGACAACAGGGCTTTTCCTTTTCACAGTTTCACGGAAAACGGGGAGTGGGTTTGTGCTCCGGTAGGAAGCCATCCCCACTTTCTCTCAGTGCAAGGCGCAGGGACGCGCTCTGCTGGCGGGATGAATTCACAGCTGACAGGCTGAAGCAGCAGACGGAGAGAAAATAAACCCACATTCAGAAAGATCACTGCTGCTGCTGCTGCCTTCAAGGGCTCTTCTCAGAGTCCTGCTTCTGAGTACTGGAGCTGGAGATACCAACCTGCTCACTGTGAACAAAGTCATCAGTGGTAGTTTGTTCAGAATCATACAGAGTAGATCTTTGTAGATATAAAACGTAATATAAAATCCTGCGAAAGGCTCAAAGTCAGTTTAAGTAATGTTACTTTAACATGAGTGGCATGAGTGGGTCCAAAAAAAATTATCCAGTGAGATTGTTTTCTTGCAATGTCTTTGTAATGAAAAGTTGTTTTCATTTCATATTCCAGGTATTCCTGAAAAAATATGTTTTTGATATCATTCCATTTAAATTGCTAAGTTACCTTTTATACTTTTTAAGAAATTCTAACATTTGTATTACTACCCTAAGCTTTCATAAGTGGGTCAAAAATGACCTGTATGTATTTCCCTTTCAATTTCATGGAAACCTGTGATTCTTATCAATTGTAGCTGTCAGGAATATATTAACTGTGGACCACACACGCTATGTCAGAAGTGTCATAGATCAGGAAGGTTATTATATACGGAGAGTAGCAACAGCTGGAGGAAAAGAGTGGAAAAATGTCAATAAAATGGATGTTGACTTTCTTCTATTGTTGCTCTGTGTAATCTTCTTTTTCAATTATCAAAATGTTCAAAATCTGTTATGAAGTGAAAAATAAACATATTTCAAACATGAAATCATTCTTGTGTGGACGAAAATAGAATAAAAACAATAGTACAAATGATTATTCTTAACCAAAATGACAAACATGGCATAAAAACACACTGATTCTTATATGGGTCATTATTGACCCACTTATGGAAGAGTTCAAGTCCAGTCAGTCGTGCTTCTAAGGGTTAACTGCAACATAAATGTGGTTCTTCCACATAAACACATGCAGAATGTGTTTGAGGTTTTGTTTTGTTTTTTTTTTTTTAAAAACAATTCAATCATTGCTAATTAATTTAGAATTGATGGACCTACTTGGTCCAACTTTAATTTTGCTGTAACTTTGTTATCATTGATCAAATCCATGTCTAATTACCAGCCACCAGCTTAGACTACAGTCGCATGGAATTTCTTACATTTTCACATATTAGGAAATAAATTTTAAAAAGAATTTGCTCAAACTAATGGAACACCACTCATATGTAAACAATCTCATGTAAACGGTAAAAATAAAGTTTGGAATGATTTTAATGCTATTTAAAGTTTTGAAAATACTAAGATCTGACATGAAAATTGACTAGAACAAGGGGTCAGGCAGGAGAGGAAGTATTTCAGAAATACTGAAGCCAGGAGTGACCCTGAAACCAACAAGTATCTTCATTATTTATTTTTTATTTATTTTTATTGTTCAACAGACTAGTCTTTTGTTTAGTAAATTATCAAAAAATATCTGTCGAAGTCTTTTTGTCGCATCTTGTTTTGCCACTCCAACATGCCATGAAACTATGACATAAAAGAGAAAAGCAGCAAATTCTCACAATGTTTGGCCCCCTCCTTTGAAAAATGACTCAATAATTGAATCCAACAGTCGTCTATAAAATTTCTCTCTTCCAACTTGTTGACTGGTTGACTACGTGCTCCTGTTTCAGTTAGGTGAGGCTCCCCAGCCGGTAAGATTTTCAGATTATTTTACTTTTTCCACATTTAATTTCACTCATTTAACTGTTCATATGTGTTCGTATATATACATATTAATAAATATGATTCCAGCTTTAGTCTGTACAATCGGATCTAAATGAGTCCTCTGTGCTACACTGTTCAATGTTCGAAAACTGTTAAAAACACATTATTGAGGCACATGATTGCATTTCTGACATGTTCCTTCATTCCCACCACTAAATGCAATACAAGAGCACTGAATTTTATTCATCTTCAGCTAAAAACAGTTCCCAGCAAATGCAATGTTTATTAAGGTTTGAGCAATATTTGCTATAAACTCAAGCATCCAGCTGCTTAAGGAGATTAGTTAACTGCTGGATTAAATGAAATTGTATTTGTGGCCCCATTTTTACAGATGTACAGATGTGTATATGTGTGTGTGTGTGTGTGTGTGTGTGTGTGTGTGTGTGTGTGCGTGTGTGTATGTAAATTTAAACCCCAGCAGCATTCATTTGTCTTGTCCTGGTAGAATAAAGCACATGCATAACTAGCAACATTAACTAAGAGAGGCTCGGTACTATATATGCGTCCCAGTAAACTGTAGCAGTGAGTCAACATGCAGAGTAGCAGGACCTGGAACTGGGACACCTAAATGGGATCCAGACATCATTAGTGTTGCAGATCTCACCTGTGGTTTTCCCGCTGTGATATGTCAAAGTGTCTGCTGTGAAAAATGTCAGAGTTCACAGCTTATGTCCCTGATAATGATGATGGTTAGACCTACTGTATGCAGTTCTGCAGACTGTTCATTGTTTTTGTACACAGAGAAACTACAGGGGAGAGATTTATCTAAAGCTTTCAGCCTGATGCATTTTTGTTGATTTTACAGAACCAAAAACTGTCTCTGCGTTCTTTAAATAAATGTGGCCGGTGTTGACTAAGTTTTAGCCAGTATTATTTTCATTATTTATTCATATGGAAGCCCTTTTTTGTTTTACAAAAGAAGGCACATTTAGGAAGAAAAACAGGTGTAAATATGCAAGTTAATGACTCAGTTTAAGGGTCCGGATGTTGTGCATCTGGCCTACTGTTGCACTGATATAAAAGTGAGTCATTGTTATTAGCAACACCTGCTTTTCCTGCTACGATAATTAAGCTCAGAGGGATTTTAATAGGCCTCTATTAAAAAGCCCTACAAGCCCACGGTGCTTCTATTTTGCCTGATTGGACCTTTTCATAGAACTCTGTGGACACGAACAGACTGATTCATTGGCCTCTGGCTCACTTTCCTTTAGGTTTGTTGTTAGGTTGCAAAAGTGGAATATCTTTACTGTATTTATTAGTAAATGGGGATTAGTAACATCATTTATTTATAGCATAACCTGAGAAGAGGCTGAATTAGCTGCAATAACTGAAAACACCTGTGTAGGTGTGATGAGGCTGTAAATATGTTTAGCTACCAGCAGCATAATTGCATAATTTTGTTCCCTATAGATTGTGGCTCGTGTTATACTATGATCACAGAACTGCATCTTTCTACTGCCATGTGCCACTGTATCATAAAAGGTGAAGAACAGAGGAGACATTTTTACATGCCAAGTACCAGCGTAACCCATAATTAACATTAGCAATGGCTGCACTGCATTTAAGTAATGCCGGGTTACTTCCTATACAGCGATATTTAAAGTTAACAGAAACATCATTAGTGTCTGAGGTTGACCTTGTGTGTTTCCTCCTACATGAGTTGTGCAAAGTTGCTCTGCGAAGATTCCAAATTAAAGTAGAAAAATGCTTCTTCTTCCAGATATTCTCATTTTTGAGATACATGTTTTGAAGCGAATGGTTTTATGAGGGCTGTAATGAAGCCGAGAGCCTAATGATCCTGCACAGATGAATCTTAGTGTCTCAGCAACAGCGGCTTGTGTTTGCTTTTAAATGATAGAGGAGACAATAAATCATGCATGCTGTCATATGCACATCATAATCACTTTATTTGGCATTGTGTTTTGCTGTTAAATTATTTGCAACCATAAAAGCAAGGAGACTTCACCTACATAAATTTATTTTAAAAAATAATGTCATGCTAAACTGCTAAAAGTTTAAATAAAGAATGAAAATCTCAGAGTGGTCTATAGCTCCACAAATGGCATCTTTTGACAACATGAATGTATCACTTTCGCTGCTGTAAAACTATTTTTCCTTGAAATGTAATCGTAGAATCAGCAATTTCAACTTCCAGCGAAGGCAGTGTTCGTTCAGATGCACTTCGACAGCTCAGTCCAGATTTGTGACTCAATCAGTGCAGCTAGAAACAAGAAAATCAAGAAAGCGTCATACTGGATTTTTTCTCCAGTGACAGTAAATGAAAGAGCAAATCCGTGGACAGTGACAGTGAGTTGATTTTACAGAGACACAGTCAGATTGTCTGGTTCATGACTCAAGAAGCAAACTGACTGCAGTTCACTGCCAGTGAATTGTTTGAGCTTTACAGAACATGTCCTTAAATACTGATGATGACAACTTTGAAATCAACAGCATATTTTAATACCCTCAAATAACTTGAATGTTACACTTTTTAAACAATACATGGATTTGTAGATAGCTGTGACATAGAATTGGGTATATTTCTGTCTTCCAGTTTCAAAATCACTTTCCTCTCCTCCGCTCTGTGGGTGCTTGCATTTACTCAGCATTTCTGAATAATTCACGTCTCCCACTGCTCTGAATGTATGTGGGTAATTAGCCTTTAGGGCAGGGCCAAGTGCTCATAGTTAATGTAATCAAAAAAAGTGATGTGTATAACCTCCCCTGGCTTACTCTTGTAATTATTATTTGTCAACATTAAATTGCACACCCTCATGTTTTCCCAGTAAGAGCAGGACGGGGAGTGTTCAGGTGTGTGTGGGCGAGTGTTACTGACATCGTGGGTACATAAATATGTTTACACAGTTACATTGTGAGGGAATGTCTTCCATATGGGGACCTATTATTGTAAACCATTAGATTTTAAGGTGACAATAGGATTTAGGGTCAGGGTTAGTCAAATAGTAGTTACGGTTGAGGTTAGAGCAATGAAATGAGTGCAAGACAATGTAATGTCCTCTGAGGTCACGGAAACTTGGCTGTGTGTGTGTGTGTGTGTGTGTGTGTGTGTGTGTGTGTGCGTGCGTGCGTGCGTGCGTGCGTGCGTGTGTGTGTGTGTGTGTGTGTGTGTGTGTGCGTGCGTGCGTGCGTGTGTGTGTGTGTGTCAGGGGAAGGTTGCACAAAGGATGATGAATTGCAGATTTTCAGAATCTCCATGGATATTGTTTCATTAAATGGTGGCCTAACAAAAAATGAACACCGGGTTGACAATTTACTTGACGGACTGTGAAATATGCAATTTCATGCACATACTATACAGTACACCTCATTCCCTCATTTTTTTTTTATATGTCACACTTTATTTTGCTTTTGTAAACAGGACTGTGTCTGCACTGATACGTCTCACTTTCTCCCTTACTCATACCTAAAATGCACAACTGTAAGACTCATATTCACCCGTAGTTACACGTATTAAATATTATTGTTCATATTAGTTATGATAAAAGTCTGTATTCCTTGTCATTGAAACCACCTGCCTAATATTTTGTAGGTCCTCTAGCGCCACTAAAACAGCTCTGACCTGATGGAGCATGGACATAGGACCTCTGGGGGTATCCTCTGGTGTCTGGAACCGGAACTTTTGCAACAAATCCTTTGGGTGCTGTCTGGAGCAATGTTTAGGTGGGTGGTATGTGTCAAACGTAACATCCACATAAATGCCAAGGTTTCCCAGAGGGACACTGCATTGAAATAGTATGATCAAAGTCACTGTTAGTGATTTTAATGCTGCGTCTGATCAGTGGCAAACCTCACTATCATATTGATATTATATTGTCTCATATTGAACTGCGTTGTATTGTTAATAAATTATCAGGCTGACAAATTTGAAAGTATGCAGGATTTTGTTAATAATACAATGTATGCCAGAGCACCTTCGCAAGACCATGAATAATGCATTTATTACAAGTATAATACATTACATCTGGATCAGATTAAAAAATGTATTATGCAAATTATAGCCACTATCACTGGAACCATATTTTTCCTCAGATTCTGTCATATCTTCAATAATGTTATTTCCTCAAGAAGAAGAAGAAGAAAATGAATGAATTTTTTTAACAGGGCTATCTCACATTTAAACCTTCAATAACTGATCCTATTTTTGCCACTATGGATAGCAGCGATGTAAAATAACATTGCACACAGCAAACATGGACCAAAAAATGAATGTAAACCTAAAAGATGTTGTAAACGGCAGAGTCATGTTGATTATACCTACTTTTTTTTAAAGATGTGAAATGCAGTATCTTTAAACATACCTGCACACTTAGTTTAAATATTTACCCAGATTATAATACAGAATATATTTGAGTAGTTTCTCTATATTTCTTTCCACATTGTGTGTTTTTGTAGAAAGTCAGTAAGCAAACTGGTTCTCTGAAGTCACAGACTAAAATGTGCTCCTCTCAGCAGTC
Organism: Amphiprion ocellaris; assembly: GCF_022539595.1. NCBI lineage: Eukaryota > Metazoa > Chordata > Actinopteri > Pomacentridae > Amphiprion > Amphiprion ocellaris. The sequence continues at coordinate 28,430,380 of NC_072772.1, read as the reverse complement.
TGAAGTCATAAACTTCAAAGCTGTTGCTCAAGTGCAATGATAATTTCACAACACTTTGCTTCATGTCAGTGCTAATACTAGAAATGAGAGCAATCTGAATTTTGAGGAACAGCAGATTTCTTGATCTCCTTTAAAAACATGCACTTTAACTATAAGCACTTTATGACAAGCTCTGCCTAGAAAGCACTTTACTAAAATAATAGCACTTTAGGGTAGGTTTAACCCAGCCAGAATTAATTCATCATCATTGTCTTTGTTTTGCTATATTGTTTTTGTACCTCTGTAATCCTGTAAGTTTCTCTTTTGTGGTTGGGACGTATGGAAATTAGCCTTGTGCTAACTCTGGCGTATTTACTGCAACCTTATGAGATATTACGTACAATAATATGGACTGCCCCGTCCAAATAAATAAATAAATAATAAAATAAAAACCAGCTTGGAAGCATTTGTTTAGTGTTTGTTGGATTAATGAAATCAATTTAGTAATTGTAAAGTTTTCTGTTTTAACGCTTTCACTCATCCATAGTTTTATTTCACTGGTATTGTTGTTGAAAAGCTGTGTATGGTTACATATAGCCTTAATTCTCCCTATTATTTCATTCTATTTTATTTTTCTTTTCGCTGTCTTGGCAATGTATTGGATGCTGCAATGACCCAGTTTTCCAACTGTGATCAATACAGTTTGGTCTTATTCAGTTCCTTCCAGTTCCTCAGTGCTGCTTGTGAAAGGATCGATGCCAGCGAGGGAGAGGTCAGGTGGTTTGCTGGTGTTTGGTGGCTCCACAGTATCAAACTCCTTCCACAGGACAGTGGTTCGATATAGCTTGTTAGTATGCCTGACAATTTCATCACAGAGTCTGAAATGCAAAAGAAGACACACTCTAAATATAAATCTGTTCCTTTTTAAGCTAGTGTAAGACTTGCATTGCATATGTACAGTAGTCGTTGCTGTTGAAATGGTTATAACCCTGCCTCACCTATTCTCATTTTCCTCTGGGATAAAAATATGCTTTTTAATGTTTCTCGGTGTCTGTGTCATTGATGGGTGTTGGAGGAAGTTCAGTTCAGTTTAACATAGGGAGGGAGAGGAGACTGAGAGCAGAGCACATCTTAGACACCTCAGATAATCATTTGGAAAATAATGCAGCTCACCTTTACTTCCCCTCTATCAGCCTCATCCCTGACAGGAGTCCTGGCATCCGAATGACATGATTTTGCATTCAGAATTTCATTATCTGGCATACTCAGAGGATCAATCAGAACCTCAAAGGGGACACCAGGATGCATCCAGGATGAGGAGATGTGGACATTCCAGCTCTCAGGCTGCCCAAAGGTCCCTGTGGATGGAGACCAAAATTCTCGATTTTAATATTGTGCCAGTTTCCCGGCATGGCGCTGAATGAATGTGACACAGTCAAAACTGTGGCTTCTTAAAATGTCACAGTGTCTGAATCCATTGGAAATCATTTCTCTGCAGCGGTGCCCAACTGTGCAGCACACCTCCAAAAGTCCCAAAGAAAAATTTAATCTTTTTTCAAGTTGTATAACTCAGTTATATTTTTCAAATGCATGATTTTACTTTTATTTCTGTCAATAGGCAAAACTGAAGGTCATTCACAGAAAAAAATGATCAGAAATCTTTGCAAATAAAAATTATGTTATACAAAAATTAAAATACATCAACTTTCTGCCAGTAATCTTGTACAAGACATAACGTTCATAACTCAAAGTGGGATCATACCATGTCCTTATGTGTTTGGAAGCATTTAGAAAAACACTACTAAGAATCAGCCACCCATGCTCTCTCCAAAGTCAACTAAATTCATGTACCAGCACCTCTAAAGCTCACAGATTTGCATGTAGGATCTTGTTTGCTTACTCTGTACAATCACCAGAATTTAAAAACATCAGATTGTGATTTTACAGGGGGTCATGTTCGGGACTATGTGTTCGCAGTTGGTACTTACCGTCAAACCTTGAAGTTCCTTCAAGGGCTCCAGCTCCTAATATCCCCAAGTTCACTGTATGTTTAAACGTGCTTTTTTTTCTTTAGAAAGATGCACTGAGGAAAATTATAAAAGTAACCAAACTGTTTTGGCTGTTAAGCAAATGCTGCATAACTACCTGAGTGCAATACCTGTGTTGAAATGTAGCTGTATCTTTATTTCTCAGGCATATTTCTAAATGACTTGGTATCATGAACAAGAAAGTAACTGTCACAAGCAGCAGCAGCAAAACCAGGCGGCAGGTAGTGTAGGAGTGCTGGTTGTTTACGGCCTCTCTAGGCAAAATATAATTGATCTGCCATGTACTTTGCAGTGTGAACTGCAGTTGATGGGTACTTCAAGCTGACAGCTACAGCTCACTTTTACTCCAGGGCCACCTAGTGGGTCAGTCCAGCCGTGCCAGTCACGCTGAATTAATTAACATTAATGCTGTTGGAAGGAACATTAATAAAGTATGGAATGAGGGCACTGACGCATGCAAAGCGACACCCACCGATGAATTCTCCTTGTGCACTCCACAGGCGCACAGTGTGGTCAGTGGATGAAGTAAGCACCACTTGATCATTGTCAACAACCTGCAGGCTGGACCAGAATAAAGAGACACTGGATGAAATGGGAGAAGGCATTTCTGGCAGAACACTCTAAATCATCCACTCTGCTGGTACGTCTGATGGCACAGGCACCCCGGGCAGCATCTCACCTACACTGATCGTCTGTCTAAGACCTTCCCACACGCAGTCTCTTCTACACTTTGTTTGTGTACTGCAGTGGAGGAAAGTCGTGTTGTTTCTGCTGCCACTGACACCTCAAACTGATTAGATCCGCTAAGCATGCACCTATGTTAACTGTGCGACTAACTAAAAGCCGAGGACACAGCAAGCCTGATTGCTGCTTGACTACAGTTAACTGATTATTGTTATCACATGAATTTGAGGCTGACCAAAATGAAGACCATTATGTATTTGACATACCCGGTAATTGTGCTGGTGTGAGCGCGCCAGAAGTTTTCAGCTAAATGAAAAAGAAACACAAAAAACAGGCACAGAATGTTCTGATAAACAGCATGTCTTCACAGTTTTGCTGTATTTCTAATCAAAGGAAAAAAGCAGTAAAAGAATGGAGCTAACCTCTTGGTGATATTTGCTCAGGGGCAAACTTCTCAATGCTGTAAACATAGATGTAACCAATTCTGTCAGCAGCATACAGCAGCATGTCCTTGTCTGTTTTGGCCATTTTTGTTATCTTTTGTTGGAATTTAGACTGAAAAGTGCAAACGCAAAAAAAGAAAGATTTTAACACAGACATATAACTGTCTATTCATATTCATTATTTGTAAATGGCTCAAATGAACATAATAAAAGGGACAAGATGACACAGTACAGCCAAACAGCTAACCCCCCTGTGGTGACTAAATGTTACTTTCACTGCAGACAGACTTCAGTAATATAATCTCATATATACATAATAGAATACAAAATGTGCCAGACAATAAGCCATCAAAACTAATCATGAAGAAAAGAAAGTATGCGAGCCAAAACTAAACACAGGTGGGATGTGAATGCAAAGCCTATTATGTAGATTTTGGATAGTTCTGTATGTCAATTACGGAAAGTGTTTAGATTTGTGCGCTATATAATGTAAAAAGATGAGTTTTCTCTTCAGAAGATTTTTACGTTTGATTTCAGTTTTGTGAAGGACTGTTAAGACGTCCTGATGCTCACCCATCTCCCAAAAGTAAAGGCTCCCTACTTTGCATTACATAGCTGCAAGGAAGGTACCTGCTAGTTCTTTAAAAAAAAACTGAAGCTAAGCAAAGAAACTACATCTTATCTTGTTCTTTATTAAGCTATTTTAGAGACAAGAGAAAGAGAAGTCGTATTCCTCAGTTGCCAAAAGGGAAACCGGCAAATGAAATATCTCACCGCTTTGAAGGCGCTCACAAACTTTCCTCCGCAGAGCACATTCCAGAGATTTACACAGCCTTTAAAAAGAGAAAATACATAATTAACACTGTAATGAAAGGCAGTGTGGAAGGTTGTGAAGTGCAGCCATGCGCCGTGATTAACACTATTCATAATACTGACCTTTGGCCCCAGATGAAAGGAGAGCTGTAGTCAAGGAAAGCTGCTGCAAGTTCTTCAGGAAAATGATGCTGGGAACACTTGTATCCAGTGCTATGTAAGATAAATGCGGTGTTTTGAGATGAGCAAATTTAATATAAACAGGAGATTTCAAGATTGCTTTCTTTATTCACTTTGAAGCTCTGAAAATTACCGTCAGCGTTTTGGTGTTGAGCTGCGAGAGGGCTGACGAGCCGACACTGTACGCGTCCAGAAATCACGTTCCACACTATAATCTCCCCATTGTAGCTGCTGGTGGCCAGGAGGGATGGGGGACACTGTGCAATGCAAAGGATGTCATCCTTATGGCCATTTTTCTGAGGAGAGAATAACTGTGAGCACAGCGGTATTATGAATTTGTTAATGCCAAGAACTGTAGTTCATTATGGCTGAATTTCTGTCTATGCTTGCACAAGATAAAGTGTTTTACTTTTTGGAGCATTTCAGGTAACTGTTGAAGCTTCAAAGTGTATCTCTTTTACAGGAAAGGAAAGCTCTCTTATGCAAAAGCAAAGAGTATTTTCTAATAGATAAAGCCATATGGTACTAATAACACATGTCAATGCAATCTTTGAGGGAAAAACAGTTTCTTCGTTTCTTTTAAGGAGATCAGCTCATGTTTGTACCAAGACAGATTGCAGGAGAAAGAGAGCTTCATCCAAAGCCAGCAACACTTTTCAGACATCTTCTCATTTAGCTCAGCAAGAGAGCGAATAAGCATATTGTCAAACTATTTCTCTAACCTTGCCAGCTTCAAGGAGTTGTACACCTTACAGAATAAATGAATATCTGAAAGGTCACCGTCTGTTAACAAGAAACTAAATGGAAATGAAAAATCTGAAGAGCTAAGCAGTCTCATTAAAAAAAGCTGTGCAGAATCTGGGTGAAAAATATTTCCACTCATTTCAAGCCTTGTATGAATGTCAAACAGTTTCCACTGAAGTCTTGATTTTGCTTAAAATATTCTAACCGAGTGTGTCACACATGGATTAGAACCTGATTTGATGTCAAACCCCTGAGCAAGCAGACAAGCCAGGCATTACTTCACACTGATACAAAGTGATTCATCTTGTTCTTTATGTGCTTATTTCTCACTGAACTCAACGAGAAGATTTGCTTGAAGTGATGCTGCCAACAGGAAACTGTATACACCATGAACCAAATCAGGAAAAGCAGATGGCATTTTTGAACTTATATTATATTTAATGCTAAAATGAAATATTCAGTTGAACTGGGTCATGTTTTAAAAATTTAATGAGATGCAATACAACACTGACCATCTGGAGGAACAGAAAAATTCACAGTGAACCCGAGGCTCACTGGCTTAAGGGGAAGAGAGCAATACATATAAAACAACCCATTGATCTTCCTCTTGGAGGCCATTAATGGAAAACAATTTCAGGAGGGCCCTCTGTAGATAATCAAAGGGGTCACTTTTCTTCTTGGCCACTCTAATGTAATCTTTCTGCTCTGTTAATGGGCGTCTTTGGGGGGGGGTGTAACCAGCAGCCATAATGAAAGAGCTGAGAGGGCTCTGAGAGTCACCTCATCCAATGGATCATACAGCATTAGTGAGAATCAGTTTTCCCTCCTGCCGCTCATGTGGAGAGAACTGTGTCCTGCTGTCAGAGATCACTTTACCACATTATACAGGGAAAATCTAATCTATTCTCTGATGTTTTTGGGCGACCGATTATGCAGCTTTGAGAGCGTGATACACCTTCAAAGAAAGAAAAACTAATTACTGCACTTGGTGATGTTACCTCATAATGAGGTTTCACTTGATCTGTAATGGTGATTAAATGTGTAGAGTTTATAAAGTAGTTTGTGTTATTTTGCAGCTCACAGCTGCTTAGCAGAAATGCCTAAAGAAAATATTTTTTAAGCAGAATCTTTTAACAGCTATATGACTAATTGCCATGAAATTTGATACAGATATCCATGGTGATGATGCTGAGTTTCCCCTTGTGCCACTTAATTTGTCCTCTGCTTGGATTCATAACCAAATATTTGCGAACTCATCATCCTCAGGTATCCTTTATCTTCAGTGCTAATTGGAACATGTCAGCATACTGACACAATAAACGAAACAGTCAGTCACTATTCCACCTGCTGAACATCAGCATGTTAAACACTCTCTGTGAATGTGTCAGCATGCTGACGTTAACATTAGGCTCCGAGGACCAAAACACAACCTGACAGAGCTGCTTACATTGGAGACCTGCTTATTGATCCACCCCTAGGTGTTAAAAAAACGCATTTTGGTGATTGTACCTTTGTATTCTTAAGGTCTGGCAATCAGGTTAAATTAGCATTTTGTTTTACTTTGTTTAAGATAACCACCAAAATGTAAAACATAGTCCAGGGAAATCACCTGAGAATATCGAGCAGCTGTGTCCCATGACTTGGATCACAAAACGGTGACTTTTTTAAACTGCAACAGGCAGGGCACATCGTGGACAGGTATAGCAAGTCCATCACAAAGCAGCAGACAACTAAACATGCTCACATTCACACCTACAACCAATTTACAATAACCAACTAACCTTTCAATTGTAGCAGGAAGCTGGAGCATGTTGCAGAAAACCCATGCAGGGAGACCATGCAAACTTCACACAAAAAAGTCCCAGCCGACCAGCAGGTTCAAACCCAGAGCCTCCTTGCTGTGAGGCGACAATGCTGACCACTGCACAAAAACAGGTGCAAAAACTACACTACTACTGAAATAACCCTATGAGACAGTGAGGCTGGAGTGCACAAATGTTTTGGACTGAATCAGAGATAAAACTATCCTCCCATTTCAGTACGACTGGTTGGCTGCTCTGGGACATTGACACAAAGAAGTGCTATGAGGGCATTGACACTGAAGTGTATTCTTCACTAAATAAATGAATTCATGCTTTTATCAGTGGACATTTATGGAAGGAAATAAAGAACATTTACAAATATGAATACTCAGGACTAAGAAAAATTCAACAGCGAAGAAAAGGAAATAAAAAGGGAGAGAAAGAAGATGGTGTATCACACTGCTTGAGTTAAAATTTTTCTGCAGGCGATGCTGCACAGTAGGGCAGAGATCAGGGAGACTTTGTTAGCCATCTCCCTCTGAACATTCCAGCCAGTCAGCAAAAATGATTCTTTAGACCCTTTTAAACCACAATGTCGTCTATGCGTGTGTGTGTGTAATATGAACACAGAACCAGCAGGGAAGCTTTGTCTTCACAGCCTTTTAGGTGCAACAGTGACTGAGGCAAAGAGTGGATAACAAGTAGTGCAGCTCCCAGCTATATGGAGCAACGAACAAATGCACCACAATACTGGATATTGCAATCTGCTTACACAGATAGACATAAGTTGATACATAAACTTCCGACACAGGCTAATATGCATCTGAGACTTCCTTTTAACTTCTTTAAAAACACAAGAGGTGAGAGTATTTAGCTCCTTTACTGAAGGAGAAGTAGCAATGGCTCACTGTAAAAAATCTCCATCACATGTAAAAGCCATGGATTTAAAATTACACAGAGAAGCACAGCAAAATGTTCTTAAAGCATTGAAAGTAAAACTTCTCAGTCTGGAGAACAGCCCCGTATGGGACTGTTATTATATTATCATACAATTCATATTACTGGGTCCATACAAAAGCCAAGTTATTTAATAAACAACAATGATGTTCTAAAAAAAAAACCTGCTTTTGCCATTAATAAAGTGGTAATGTAGCTGCAGAGTCAGTTGCAATGTGCATTTGACTGATGTGTTTCTGATCACCCGTTGAGTTCCTAGGAGAAAGACCCACTGTGTCACTTTCAGCAAGGAAATCTGTGCTTTTCAGAAGTAGAGTAACCACTGAATCCATGCTGTGTTTCTCCAGCTGTCATCAAATCTTTATGAAATAAATGTGACAGGGAAAACAAACTCTAAAACAGCAAATTGAAAACTGATTTTGTTCATAATCACCAGATCATCCTGCCATGAAGGCTGCGGCTTCTGGACATGATGAGAGTCCTCAGGTATGTCCTGACAAAATACAGATGACCAGTCAGCGACAAGGAGACATTTTATATATCAATAATGATACATTTATCATATTTGGAAGCATCATATCAGAACAAAATCTAAAAATGAAAAGAAATGTCACTCTTCCACACACCATGGAGTAAAGATAACATGCACACCTCTTTCTCAATTTCATTGCTTTCATAATGGAATTCAAAACAGACACGTCAGTCTTTTTTTTCCCTTCTATTTCAGAATGGAGTTCAGCTGGAAATGGCAATGTAAACAAATGCAAATGGAATGTGATATGATGGAAGGATGGAGGAATGGGAGAAATAATTGGAAAGGGATTTTCTGAAAAGCAACTGACAATACCTCGAATTACATCTTTTCTTTTGTACTCACCAAGTAAATGTCAATCCTCCGGGCTCTTCCGACAGACATCACATAGCTGTGCACATAAATTGCACAAGCTCAGAACGGATTCAAATTTATATGGAGCCAAGAACACTTGCCAAATATCACATCATTACTCACGATTTTCTGTGAACTTTGAGGAAGATACAGTCGCACACCTCATGACATTCACTGTCTACGGCAAAGACGGAAAGTTAATTTTCACAGTAGCTCAAGTATTTCAAACTTTTTATTCTAAGAAAGCAATAAAAAATTGCACTACACACCCTTCTTTAGCGTCTTAAGGCACTGGCCATTATTAAAGTTCCAGATCTTTAAACATCCATCTGTTCCACCTGTGATGAGTCTGCAGACACAAGAAAATATTGTAATGTGATGAAGTTGAATATGTTAAATGAAAAGTGAAATTACTTCATGTTCAGTACCTTCTACCTTTGAGGTCAAAGGTCATGCATGTAATGGAAGACAGGTCATGTGTTCCACCAAATTCAAAAACCTGATGTCCACTGTCAAAATCCCAGACTTTAACCACCTAATATCAGAAACATCTTGACTTAGTTGTACAGTTGGTATGTAGCATAAATTCTAATAGTCATGCACCTTTTTTAACACAGTTGGAATTAACTTTCAGAGTAATTTTCAAACTACAAAGCGCTAATTTACTCACAGATCCCTCAGTGCAGCTGACAACTTGACGAAACTCCTCACTGAAGCCACAACACATTACAGGCTCATTATGTGAGGCCATCAGATGACTGTGAAGCCGCGGCCTGACAGAGGAAAAAGATGATCAAATAAATAACAGTGAGACTAATATTAGGCAGCTGCAGTCATAACCGCTGAAAATAAATCCAGAAATCTGTCGAGTTAAAGTGGGTTGCAGGAAATCTTCAAAATCGTCATCGTGATCATTTTTCTTTTAGAATTTCTCAGACCATCACCTTTAAATTAGCTCATGTGAGGAATGTTTTTAAAAAATATATCTCCAGTGCATATTGGAAACTATGAAGAAGAAGAGAGCACAAAGCTGTGACAGCCAACCTTAGCTTCAGGGAGAGCATCGCCAAACAGTCTGCGGCAACGTAAAGACATTTCACAGCAGGGGAATAGGAGCATGCGGATATATCACCGTGGATCCCGCTCTCTTTAGGGTCTGCTGTAAACAGACAACACTGATCCTCAATGTGCCAAATCTGAAACGAGAACAGTGGAAAAAAATATTCACATCATTTACTTTTGTAAAAGTAGCAACATCACACTACAGATTATTTCATGTAAAAGCAATAAAATGCATTAAAGAACTGTATTAGCCATCATATTTACTGCAGCTATGAAGATTAAAAATGTGCATCATGGAAAGTGGGAGTATGCTACATTATACTACTAGATCATTGTTAATATTAATGTGTGGAATTTAATCTGGAATTATGCATCTTGTAGTGCATTTGTAATATAACAGTGACATAAATGTAGTCGACAAAAAAAAAAAAAAACTCTTCTGAAATGTGGTGCAATAGGCAAGAGCGGTATTAAAAAACACAGAAAACCCCAAGGAAAGTCAAATGTTACTGGAGCAAAGTACTTAGCCAAGATGAAAAGTAATTAATTACATTCCATCACTACAAGAGAAATACCCATGGTGGTTAATGCATATAAAATTATATGAATACTGGAACATTTGGGGCATAAAAATGAGCCACAAATCACTTTAACAGTGTTGTCGTTGGAGACAGAGAAGATCTGACTGTCCTCCGAGGAGATGCAGAGGAAGATGATGGGAGCAGAGTGGCCTTTTAAAACACCGGTTGGTTTCCTAGAAAGAAAAACAGAATCAGGAGAGATGGTGTTTATTCAACAATACTTGTCTCAAAGAATACACATTGAATGCTGGTTCCTTACCCAGAAAAATGCGGGTTCCACAAGCGTATAAGTCTGTCCATGCCTCCAGTGGCCAGCAAACTGTGCTTTTGACAAAGGTCAAAGGTCTTGACACCTTTGTAGATGCTGAAGACGGTCTGATCACAAGATGCCCGCACCTGTGGAGTCCAGCACAGTTGGATGTTCTTGGTTTTACCCTCATAGCAGGCTTCCCTGATCTCATTCAGTTCCTGCTCAGCATCAGTTAAAGGCAGTATGCAGCCTCAAGAAGGGGGAATAAAAATACGGAAAGCATTTTATTACCAGGCTGTGTGTACAAGCATCGATCAAAACATGTTTTTCGAAGCAAGGGTAAGTCATTAAGTGAATAAATGACCGAGCTGGCAAGTGGACATGCCCACATACAGGGTGATCACGCACACACACGCTGGCATTGATTGGTGAATTTGTGATAGATGAGTCATCATGAGTCATTCCTCATAGCTCTCCAACCAAGCAGCCTAATGTTCAACACAGACTTTAATTACTGCACACTGTAGAATAAAGGGATTTCATATTTTTTCACCTCTGTTACAAAAGACCATGTGTGTGTAGGTGACGGGCAGCTCTGTATTTTAAGTCCAAATGACAATAACAAGCACCTTGGAATGTTTGTTATTGTGCTGAACACATGCCAAAAAGCCACAGAAACAAGCTAAATAGTAATTACCGATAACAAGAGAAGAAGATTCTTCATTTGATGAGGAGACAACAGCCTGAAAACTGGGAAAATATTTTGCCTAAATTTAGAGGAAAGAGTTTGTGTGTCAGGATATCATTTATACATAATGCAGTTAAAGTATCACATTAATTGAGCAATACTAATTGTTATGCAACTTCTGCAGACTTGTAAGTTTTCCCATGACGGAACGTAAAAATATTTCTTTGTAAGGGAAGTTTATATAAAGAATAAAAGCAAAATGTCACCTGTGTCACCCAGTCATGATGGACCTTCCATCTGACAAATGTCACATTTGGAGACAGTACTGCAATATCTATTGCTATGGTTGGTATATTTTCAATCTTTGGTAGTTTATTCCATAATCTGTAAATAGAGAAGTGGAGATATACAGTCAGGAAAAGTGAAACCTCACCTATTCTGAGTTGCAGCCTCACATATGTACTAGGATACCACATATAATTATGTGATTGGCAGGAAACGGATGAGAGGCAAAGGTATAATTTTCCACTGCACACTTGAAGTGGCAGTACTGAAATGACTCAGTTCTGTCTTTTCTTTTTTTGGGTGGGGGGCGTTCTGACTGAAAATAACTACATAATCTCACTGTGAAAGTTGTATCATGAGTCAACCGTACTGAAAGCTGCCACATCTGACTGAAAAGAGAGAAAACGATCAACTTTGAATAGTGCTCATCACAATACAGATGTCATACAATAACCTACACGTCACTGAAGCTAGGTACTGTGCACTGACTCACTGGACCAAGTAATATGTACTGTATGACTCAAATGGATTCTCAAGGTTTTTGCGGTCTGGGGAAATAAAGCAGTTTAAAATCAAAATAACTCCTGAATTTTATCAATAACAGCATTGTCATCCAGTATGTAGGTGTTGTACTTTATACCTAGCAGAGACAGAAATTGGTTCACCCTGAGGATAAAACACCCAAATACAAGCTGGGCAATGTTGTATCTGCAGCCTAATGCAGCGAGGAGTGCACAGACCTATATAAAGGAGAAACTAAACAACTGCTCCCCAAGTAAGCACAAGAGAACCAGGACAAGACTCAGCACTCCACCTGCATCTAAAGGATAAAGGACACTTCTTTAAGGACAGGAATATTCATAGTCTAAATGGAGAAGACAGATGGTTTGAAACAAGACTGAAGAAGGATATCTATGTTCAAATAAAACATCTCTAAACTAAGCCATTTCTAGAAAGGGTCTATAACAGCACTTATCAGGTACTTATAATGCGGTCTTGAGATCCCTATACAGATAGTTTCACTACCATTAAACCTTTGAGTCATCCTTCACCTGGTAGTTTCACAACCATTTTCACCCTAACGGGCCATTAGCCATGTGATTTGTGGTGAGAGTAAATAGCTGAGACTCCCCATCAGTCAGTTAGAACTGAGGGAACCTCTTGGATGAGAGGAGAAACATCTTCAAGAACCTAAATGAGAAGTTCAAAAATCCAGGCCTAAATGTGAACGAATATAAAAATGCCATGTCCTCATCTGCTCTTAATATCTTAATATCAAAGCTCAGTATTTGATATTTTTATACTATAATCAAGAGTCTGTTATATGATACAAAAGCATGGAAAATTTCATTATGTTAGGCGAGCCCACACATTGGAGTCAAGAAAAGAAATGATAATCTTCATCTTATTCAAAGTAGTTCTGTTATTGCATAAATGCAATGATTTCTTTTCACTTCCAGCACTGTAAAATTATGCATCTAATTAGGCCATTTGGATTATGATGTAGCAGTTGTTGTAAAATGGTGCTAGTAGAGAATGCCAAACTTTCAACATAGAAAATGTCCTTGTTTCTTTTCACTAATGAACTGCTTTTTGATCAGCCAAGAATATGATCTGGGAAGGCAACAAAAAAAAATACTGAAATCTAATTAGCTGATATCTGACGTATCCCTCAGACGCAGCTGAGTTTACACCTGACTGTGTACAGAATCAAAGATCTCATCGCTTAGTTTGAGTTTCTGCCAGAATATTGCTGGAGAGGATGTCCAAAATTTTCTGATATGATTATACTAACACCTTTATAATGTGTTTATACTATCTGGCTATGGTGCCTCCTACAGTTTGTACGATAGCTAATTGAACAAGTAAAATAAGATTACATGTAGTAGGATTTTAGAATAGCAACATTACCTGAGGGTATCTCCAACGGAGGATATTAAAATGATAGTCACACATCCCTGAAACACAAGCACAAAAATGACCTTTCCCAGTATGTACGATTATTGTTTGATAATTGGATCAGGTTTTCACAGATGGGCTTACTTCAGTGTCTCCATACAGAACACAGCATTTATCAGAGCCGGTGTAGCTATGAGGAGAAAAACAAACCTTAACAAGCTGAGAATTACATTTACATTACAGCATTATAAAGATGATGCTATCAAGCAGTTTGGTTGCTGACTTGTAGTCTACAGTCAAAGGTATTGTGTCGAGGGCATTGATCTGACAATAAGGTTCCAAAGTGGAAAGCTCATAAAGCTGGATCTCTCTGTCTCTGCAAGATAAAGCAAACATGCACAATAAACAAACTTAGCACAGTGTTGGACCTGCAGTTAATAAGGGTAATCAATATGCTCCATAAATAATGCTGCTGCCTCTATGTAATTTTATTTCACTGTTTCTTATTGTTACCCTGTTGTGATCATCAGCTTGTTGTACTCCACCATCAGCGTAAAGTCACTCGCCCATTTTGACTTTCTATTTGCAGGTCCTTCGTTCTGTTGAAGTGAGCAAGTTCAGAGAGTTGAAGCTCACAGTTTCACAAAGATTGATGTGCAGATGTCTTTATGTTTGTCAGAGGAGCATGTTCAAATTTCTGAGGTTGCAACTTGTGCTGTTGATTTCATATTTTATCGAATATAGTGTAAGGTCTGACAAAATAAGAACAACGCAATATACTTTTATGTGCATATGAGTGTTTTTCTTATTATTCCTTTATAGAGATGAACGCAGAACTTTTAATTTATTTTAAATCAATTCTTCATGCATCATCTTGCTGCTGGCAAAATACTCAGAACAGCACCAAATCACTAAAAATAATCTCCAAATAATGCACTTCCCAACTCAATGCATACTTTTCTACAGAAGTACAAAGCCCACCTCTTTTAGGAAATTACAATCTATTGATTAATTAAATTATTATACATTGTAATTCATTTTTTAAAGATGCCACAAACAGGGAAAGAAAATCAAAAAGTACAACACTATGCTTGTTTTGGTCTCCTCTTGGGAAGGATTGACACTAAGAAATATATATTATCCTTAACACCAACGCTCAGTTTCTCAGACATGGATTAGTCCTGTAGACTGAAATCCCTTTTCAATGGAGATCTTCATTGAGTTTCTCCTTTTAGTCCAGGAATAAGCTTAATCCATGTCTGGGAAACTGGCTGCGAAAGTTTTCAGTTAAATGTGCACAAGTGAAAACATACAAACATGTGTTTTGTCTTCTGGGGTTTAAGCTCAGGGCTGCAGAGGGAAACAAACCCATCCTCCCGCACTGTTACCACAGTGCCATCACTGGTTGAGTGGATGTTGACGATAGAGATGCCGTGACCGGAGGCATTCATGGTGGCTGGTAAAATGAAGGCCACCTGCTTGCTGCGTCTTGCCGTTTCCTCCTTTTCTTTATACTCCTGCAGCATGTGCGTGCAGAACTCACCCTGCATCACATTAAAGTGTGGTAGAAAATGGTCACGTTCATGCTCTCTATCCAAAACAAATCATCCTCCAAGGTGAAACCAGGCGTCTATTAGAATGCAAGTGTACAAACGACTACACTAGGACAAATTTTTCAGTTTTACAAACCATAGAGCCTTTAAAAAAGATGACCAGCCAAAGAGAAAAATGCATGGAGTATGTTACAAAATTAAATTTACCAGTGTAAGCTATTACTTTGCCTTTGAGTCAGCACAAGACAAATGTGTTAGTGTACAGTCAACTTGGCACTGGAAAGGCTGAAAAAGCCCAAATGACTGTGTTCGGGTCAGTTCCAGTAACACTTTCTACACAAATCCTGGCTGAATTACTGTTACTAAAATAACCTTATTGCATTTCATGGTGGCCTAGCTTTTTTTAATTGCAGATTTCTGGTGTTAGCGTGGGCTGCACAGTGGTGTAGTGGTTAGCACTTTCGCCTTGCAGCAAAGCGATCCCTGGTTCGTGTCTCGGCTTTCCTGGGATCTTTCTGCATGGAGTTTGCATGTTCTCCCTGTGCATGCGTGGGTTTTCTCCAGGTACTCCAGCTTCCTCCCACAGTCCAAAAATATGCTGAGGTTAATTGATTATTCTAAATTGTCCATAGGTGTGAGTGCGAGTGTGATTGTTTGTCTGTATATGTAGCCTTGGGACAGACTGACGATCTGTCCAGAGTGTCCCCTGCCTTCGCCCAAGTCAGCTGGGATAGACTCCAGCCCCCCCGCAACCCTAATGAGGATTAAGTGGTGTATAGACAATGGATGGATGGCGTTAGCGTGCATGTGAAAGTGCTACAACTAAGGTGATACTCTTGCACTGAAAGCCTGTATGCTTCATAAGAAATATGAATTTCATCTCACCCATGAAATTTTTCCTTGGCCTGAATAATCAATCTTCTTAAACAACCTTCGAATCTCAGCATTGCTCTGTGAAATTCAAATAACAAAAGAATAAAAAACAATGACAATTTCTCTAAACTAATCTGGTATTTGAAAAGGCTTGTCCTTATTTGCAAAAAGAAAAAAGTGAGTCACAAAACACATGGATAATCAGACAATCTGAGAGAAAGATATGAAGAGAAAAGTCATGCTGTCTTACTGTGTTAGGCAAACCCAAACACTTCTTCACTATACGTCCAAAATTGTTCACATCAATGCATCTCAAGCCCCCTGTTTCAAATTCCTTTATAAAGAAACATACAGTAAGATCTCAGAAATGAACAACTGAGCTGTCAGTTTGTCTTCAAAAGAAGCAGTTCACACTGTACCTCAAATGCTAGTTTCAGTTGCTGGAGGTTTTCAAGTGATATCTTCTCATCAATCTTACAGGGAAGAGGGGAAACGGTAACAATTACTATCATGCAGGAGGATTATGAATCATTTCAAACCAGTAATCAAACCAGTAATCAAGCTTGATTGAAAATTAAAAATGCTCCTCCCATATTTCAGTCCACTCAAATCTACTCACCAGGCAGTTCACAAAGTCTGAGTGCTAAAAATATGAATCAGGGTTAGCGAGGAGATGTCGACAGCGTATTTTTAGTGCATCATCATTAACACACAAGATGACGGCTCCACCCTTGAGTATTATTTGTAGTGGCCATCACAAGCGCCACCGGCAATGTCACGTCTCTGAGATGCTACACAAGGCCAGATGGCAGGCCACGCTCTCTGTGTTAATGGCCTTTCTTCAATTTTCCCACGGTTTCCTAGCAACTGGTCCTTGATCCATGACTCCCTTTGATCTATCATTAATAAATAACAGGGATAAACAGCCTAATTCCTCAAGGATGTAACTGGAGCTGAGGTTTCCCCACAGTATCCTCTGAATTGGGGAGATAATTGTTTAATCAGTCAGAGTGATGGAAGTACTGAAAGTGTTTCACATTACTTCAACTGCTTTCCGAATCCCTTTATTAGAGATGCATAACTTTGAACTCCTGAGCCTGTTCTGCCTAATCTGTTGTGGCACATTGCTCATTACATTAAGCAGGAGAGTGTGACTGACATATGCAACTAAAACCCAAACTTGCATTTGCACCAGACTCCTACATCACTCCGTCATTCCAGTCAGCTTGAGAGCTTGAATCTACTGGAGACCTTTTAAGTAGCTGGCACAGCAAATATGTTTGTTTTACTCTGGCCTGAAACACGGCCATCCCCGGGCTCCAGGATAGATTGTCCTGCCCAATTCGCTGTCAGGCTGCAAGTAAATTGATCATCAACTTGATTTAAAATGGCATTTTTGGCACCACCTCACATTCATTTTGCTACTGGTGAGATATGCCTCAGCTATAGTTCAGCTTAAGCACTTTGGAGAGAGTCCCTAAAGTGGCAAGTTTAGCACTGTAGCACTCTAGTGACATCTTCAGGCCAAAAAAAAAAAAATCTATGACTGTAAGTCATCTAGGCCATTTTTCTGGAGAGATAAGAGTGGCTGACATTTATTCACTCCTCTTATGAATTCTCTGGAAACTGTACCTTGAGACTGCCAGTTGAATCAATATTGTGGTGTTGTTGACTCATGGATTGAGCTGTGTCTCCAAGTGTAACAGAGTGTCGCCGCCTGTTCTGTTTCAGCAGCTCTCGCACCAACCATTCAGGCTGCTCTTTTTTATCCTCATTGACACCCACTCGTCTTGGTACTGAGAAATCATCGGTTTTCTCAACCCGACATCCTGGCCTGGATCTGTTTCCTGTCCTCTCCACTGTACCACCGAGTTCAGAGAGGATGCTGGAGGATTTGACATTTTGATTAAATACACGCACTGTTTTTTAAATAGATAACTGCCATGGATAAATATTGTTTGGAGCATTTGTCAGTGTGGCCAACTTTGTTACAGATAGGATTTTGAAAGAGCTCTTTTTAGTATTAGGAAGGTGATTCTAATGCTCAGGTGACCAAACTTTCTGCATGACAGGTATCTCAGTGGTGCTACAAGTAGCAACTGAAGCACCATGACAACAGCAAACACTTTCTGTACAAGGCAGGATTACATGACAGAGACACAAGTCAAGGCCTTAACCTATGGTCTCCCTTAGCTGGACAAAAACACAAATTCACATCTTACATTTAAATTGGAGACACATTTAACAAAAACATGCATTAGCAATGGTGGCAAGATGAGCAAAAATGAAAAAAAAATCAGATTACCTGGTCACGTGTCCAGTTTCTAATCTTCCTGAGGCTGAAGACCAGCGAATATTTTTCCCCAGTGGCATTTTTGTTAATTTCTGTTGCTCAAAGGTTACAAAAAAATGACTTAAGTGTGAGACCTTTCTTCAGTTCAACCTCCAGACAGACGTTAATCAGACAGTGTACCTGACACTCAGTCTAGCATTACACCTGATGCAGAGCAGGTCGTAACTAAGAAACCAAGAGTGACAACTGAGACTGCAAAAACACAACAAAACCTTGCATTTACAAAGGGAGAAACATCTTACAGACCATGTTAAATGTTTTTTAAAAGCAACAATATATTGCTCTGTTTATATTGTGCTTTGAGTAGTAAATAATTGCACCAATTTTGGGGTAGTTATCAATTTATCTCATTAATGTTAATTTTTACATTTTTATTGGCTATGAAAGGAATGAACCAAAACATGACTAACATTTTCTGGAAGATTTGAAAGACACCAATTATAAATGCAAAAACACTGGTTATTTTATAAGCAGACAAAAGCAATTGCATCAATGCTTTTTTGCAATGTCAGATGGCAGAATGAGGAAGTTATGAAACATGAAAGCAGACAAATATCTTGTAACTGGGTGCAGATGTTTAATTACCACAACATACAAGTTACACTCAAAAATTCTGGCTAACACATTTAATTTACAATGTATTAATTTTGCTTTTATTTTCACATAAAAACACAAACACAGATAACACAACAACAAATATAATCAGTAAGGCTTAGAGAGGTCCTGGCCAGCTTGATATCCACTCAGGTGAGCAGGACCTATGCACAACCGCTGGAAGTTTATTCATTTTCTCCCTGTTGTTTGGACAAGCATCTTTACTCAAAACTGATTTTACAGCCTCCTTTTCTGCAAAGCCAAAGTCACAAAAACTATGTTACGTGTCTGTTCAAATCAAAATCAGTGAGCCACCTGTTAAAATGCTGAAACATTCAAAGAAACAAATGGATGCTAACCCTCCTCAGGTAAAATTCTGTGCAGCTGCTGCAGCTCCTGGGGCAACAGAGACTTTATCACAGATGTGACATCGCCGACTCTCTTTCCATAAAACCGGTCATAGGTTGTCACATCTGATCCCTTCTGCTTCTGAGTGTGGATGTGTCTTTGCACAACAGTTGGAACTGTAACACATGGAGGAAGATCAGCTAATAGAAATGACTGGAAGTGACGAATCTACAATGTGTTTTGAGTGTACAGTACCGATACCACAGCAGGCCAGGTTTGGATTTTTTTTGCAGCTGTAGTGGAAGAGATTGCCCAGCAGCTCAGGCTTTGGCTGGCGGTAACTGGCCCTCGTCTCAGCGTCAGCGGAGAGTGGCATGTGATGCCTGCTGTGCAGCCGTGCAAGTCGTCCTTCTGCTTTAGTGATGTCCTCATATCCTGTCAAATCAGGTTTTAATAAGCTGTCGAGAGAAAATGCTTGACCTGGAGCCATGCCGACCTGCGCTCATATACACAAGACTGACCCAACAAATGTGTCGTACCTTGAGGCAAACCCATGAAGTCACATGCGTAGGTGGAGGAGTACTGTGCTGTCAATGCTTTACGTATCTCCCCCTCAGATGGGGGACATTTCCAGGGAAACGCAACATACTCAGAGTTTCGTGCAGCATCCCTCGGCAGCCTCCACATCATGAAAGACTTGAGGGGGAAAAAGCTTGATGTAAAGGTTACGATACACTATGAGAGGTCAAGCATGGCATCCTCGTAATACGGAGGCTAACTCGGTCTAAATACCAACCTGGCTGGGATGCGGGTTGTTTCTCCTCTGTCCTGAGGCTGTTCCTGCGCGAATGCATTCAGGTTTACAGGATGGCTTCCAGCAGAAGTCCTTATTGTATACAGTTGAACCAAAAGGTCCAGACTTTGAATAGGAGTCTATAAATGATGCTGACATTGGGCACCTGAATATGAATCAACACAGAAATACAATTACACACATGCAAGCACACAAATCCTGCACAAACTTAATCCAATAAATAGAACTTACAGCAGAATCTCTGCAGCTGAGTTTGGCTGGTTGATGAACTGTTTCTTATAAGATGTCTCATACGGATCCCACCACTGTTTGCTCTCTGCGAAAAAGTAAATATTGCAAAAAAGTAAACACACTTAGCTCAGGGTTCAAATCAGACGTTTCATTATAAATAGTAAAGGCACTATAACAAATGCCCAAAATACTATGTAAATCTGTGCATTGTAACTCTATTTAAAATCATTTTTAGTTTCCTTTTTATATACTTTCTGATAACTATATCTTAGCTATAACTGCTACATTACTGTAGCATTCTACAATCAAAATACTGTCTTTTACTACATTATTTCTGACTGCTGCTCAGTTCTTGTGACTCTATCAACTGAAAAAGGCTTGACGTACAAAAACAGGATTTTGGAAAGTGAGGGGGACACGTCCTCTGCAGCCCAGTGGATATTACATGCTTGCTTACACTCACTAACAACAGCAGGTAGGAACCAAAATTGCCCTGAAGCCAAATGGCATTGCAGGGGGAATCAAATGCAACACTTTGACAATAATATTGGCATTACTGTAGGTGACAATTTCAGTACAACAGGAGTAATCATCAGAAAATGTGACTCTTTAGGCCTAAATAATACAGTGGAAATATTCCAAATTGAAAAAAATACAAAACTGTATGACAACATAAAAGATACATTTCGCTTATTACATTAAGTTGTAATGGAAATGTCAGAAAATATACAGAGGCTTGCAGGTTTCTTTGTATTTTTGCATATCCTTGATTTAACGTTACCTTTGGTTGCCATTGGTGACTGCTGTTTTGTTTTGTGTTACAGCTGTTTTCACTGCGCTGAAATCCACTCCATTTCCATTTCCAGATGAAAGTTCACTTCACGGACAGCTTGCTGAAAAGTGTAACTGACAACTGTGGATCCTAACGCCACTTAGAAAGCCTCACTTTCAGGTATTAGCTTTATCTGTACAGAAGCAGAGCTGACACCAGCAGCATGTTTCCAGGCACTGTGGTTATGGAGACCAGAACATTTAAAAGGCTGCTCTGAGCTCCTCAGTGGGGGGGATGTTGCATTAAACATTTAGCCTCGTCAGAGATGTCTTATTTATATCTGTTGGGGAAGTAACTTAGCACATTTACTCAAGTATTGCACTTAAATCCATTTTTTACAGAACTACTACAGAATTACTTGGGTAACTTAATTCCATGCTAATTCATATTCAGAGAAAAAGCCCGTAGCCTATTTTTTTCCTCCACTGCAGTTACAGCAGATGTTAGTTTACTTGTTGCTTCACAGATAAACATGTTATTTACACAGCATGGAATCTTCCTATTTATGGATGACTTGTATATAAAGTCCTTTATTTCACAAAACTTCCAATGTACTATACAAATATTTTCTAGGTATGAATATTTGTATCAATAGCTCTACAATTTACAGTTCAGAGAATAAATACTCCAGATTTTTTCATGCTGTTTTTTTTTTCCAAAAGCTTACTTGCCAGTGCTTTCAGTGCCCTAAAACTAGAGGCAGCAGGGCTTTTTCAGTTACTGTACCCAGTCTCTGGAACAGTTGTCTGGTTTATAATAAATCCTTTCCCACCATTTGCTGTTTCAATTCAAAATTAAACACTCACCTTTTTGCCATTGCTTTTAATTGTTCCTAAAGCTGCTCTAGTCATGCCCACTCAGTTTCTTTTTATTGCCCTTCTGGTTTTAATTGATGGGTTGTCTCCTTTTTCTGTTTTGTTTTTACAGTTCCACCTCTTTTTTTAATCTGGCCAATATGCTTTATTTTGGGTATCCTGTTCATGAGGTTGCCAAATGTCAAATATGCATGCTCACAGGGAATCTTTGGATTGTTTGGGTTTTCCATGTATAGTTTTGTAGGATCTCAATTTTATTTGTCATTGGTAAATCTCAATAATTAACAATGGGGTCGGGTTTTACCCTAACTAGCTAATTTAGTTGTGTAAATTTGCATTTTATCTAATTTTGTAGGGTTCTAACCAAAATATTTGTATAGGTGAATTCCTGTCAGGGCTGCACAGTGACTTGGAGGTTAGCACTTTAGTCTTCCTGGGATCTTTCTGCATGGAGTTTGTATCTTCTCCCTGTGCACGCGTAGGTTTTCTCCAGGTACTCCTGCTTCCTCCCACAATCCATAAACATGCTCAGGTTAATGTAATAGTGTAATTGCCCCCCACCACCCTAATGAGGATTAAGCAGTGTATAGATAAAGGATGGATGGAATTCATATCATAAATAACACTGTAGTTTCTCAACCTTAACATTCAAATTTGTTAAGGTAGATGCAGTCTTTTTTCTCTTATGGAAAGCACTTTAGTTTCACACTGGTCAGCAACTGCATTAAAATGCTTCTTATAAATCCATGAACACATAATAATAACCCAGAGGTAAAATGCCATAATGGTAGGAATGTAATAAATGTGATAGATATCGCTCTGAAACTAAAAGAACATTAAAATAAACCAATGGTGGTAAATCTAAAATGCATATGTACAATAGGCTAACAGCAGTGAATAACTGAATAGTAATAAGTAGTATTGGGTAAGATTAAATAAAAGCAGGGCAGAAAAGTAAAAAACAATATTGGCAATGCTACTAAAGGAATAAAATAATGGTGTACATGATAATCAAATGTTGCACATGAAGTTGGTAAGTAAATATAACTCATTACTTACATGGAATAGCTGGTTGATAATACTATTTTTTGGATAAGTGTACAAGGACTTCACATTATACTGTTCTCTTTCTTAAAGCACAGTTTTTTACTGCCCAATGCTCAGCTCTGCACTGATTCCTCTTCCAGCTTCCATCCATGTTTCCCTTCACTGAAACGCACCGACTGTCATTCAAGTTTAGCGCCACCGCAGCGTCGTGTTGTGGAGAACCAACCGAACAACAAGCAGCAGTGACACTCTGTGTCCAATAAGATACTCCAAGGAGTTGGCGGCAGCCAATGTCCGACAGCCGGAGCCCTGCACACAGGATAAACACAGAAGGATCCTCGGAGCCAAAAGACCGCGCACCGACGGATCTTTTGGTCCCATTGTTTGAGACGTACGGACGCACAGCTGGTCATTTAGCGCTGTAGGGGTAAGCAGTACAAACCTTATTTTATCAATATAGCGGGCAGTGTGGGACTCTTATGAATGAAACAATGACCTGGGATGTGTTTGGCAGAGAGTACATCACCGTTGTACTGGTTTGGTTGCATCGCTGGGCTGGATGAGGATGCTAAGCTCCTGCTGTTCAACGGTGTCTTGCTACGTAGTTACCGGGCGCTGACATTAGCCGCTGCGGTGAATAACAACCATAACAAAAAGCGGTGAACGTTAAATAGCAGCTCTCCCGATGATTGAGTAATATTGACTTCACCCGGGTTACGTCCGTTAATGCGCCACAAGCTAATAGAGACGAGCTAACTCCCATAGCCTGGTAGCGGTGGCTGGCTGCTCCGCTATCATAAAGGCTAATGCTAGCTGGTAGCTGAATGAAGGTTAATGCCGCTGACTAGAGCTGAGGCTGCCCGGGGTGCGGTGATACAGGCGGAGCATCCTTCTCCCACATCAATACCACTTTCATTGAAACTTTAAATCCAATAATCCGCAAACATCCAGGCGGGTTACAAATGGAGCCGGATGCTAGTGAAAACGGACGGAGGGTGTGTGAAAACAGTCCGCTAGCCATTGTTTGCACTGTAATCAGCCATTTTAATAATCGTCTCTTGAGATGAGCACTGTGTCATGCAAGCTAGCTTACAGGCTAACGCTAAAAGCAAGAAGACACAAAGCCGTAATGGCTAACAGCTAGCGAACAATCAATGGAGGCGGAAGCTAATGCTAATATATTCATCTACACCCCCAAGCCGGCGAGCTGCACATTAACCAGCGTTCCTATGTAATGTGTCTTTTATTGTAGCTTAGTATTAAATCACTGTGGGTGAATGCTAAAGATAAAGCGCCACTGAAATAATGTGTAGCTGACTGTAGTTTTAAGAGGAGCATCATTTTGGCCTCATCATACAATGGATCATCAGTCACTCCAGACACCCCCCTCCCACCACCCGATTTAAACAATAGGTGGAACTGACAAAGCAAGAGGCAGACAATTGAGCAGGGGCTTATTTGGATATTTTGCACTGCTACATACATTTAAGTCAAATATATTTATATTCTATTTTTTTGCTCCCTGTTTAGTAAGCCAAGATGGTGAAAGATCCACGGAAACCAAGGGGCAAAATGTCCTCATATGCCTACTTTGTGCAAACATGCCGAGAGGAGCATAAGAAGAAGCATCCTGATGCCTCGGTTAACTTTTCAGAGTTCTCCAAGAAATGCTCTGAGCGATGGAAGGTAACGCAAATTAATCTCAACATTTGCATCTTAGATTATTCTCTAAATCTTGTATTTTCCTTCAAGGGGTGTTTTAACACTGATTCTGTTTCCTTGAAGACAATGTCGCCAAAAGAGAAAGGCAAGTTTGAAGATATGGCCAAACAAGACAAGGTTCGTTATGAGAGGGAAATGAAGAATTACATTCCCCCCAAGGGCCAGAAGAAGAAGCGATTCAAGGACCCCAATGCCCCAAAGAGACCACCGTACGTACAATAATCACCCTGTACACAGTCAGACTATTTCTGTCTAAGAATAACATATTATAATACATTAAACACCACATTTTTCCCCCCACAGCTCTGCATTCTTCCTGTTCTGTGCAGACTTTCGCCCCAAGGTAAAAGTAGAGAACCCTGGACTTTCCATTGGGGACACAGCGAAGAAACTGGGGGAAATGTGGAACAGCTCATCTGCAGAAAGTAAGCAGCCATATGAGAAGAAGGCGGCCAAGTTGAAGGAGAAATATGACAAGGTAAATAACAATTTGATGAGCATATTTTCAGCTTGTATTGAATCAGATTTCTTTAGTAAGAGTGTTGTAGTACTGAAAAGACATTTTCCCACAGGATATCGTTGCCTACCGCACAAAGGGCAAAGTGGATTCAGAATCAGCTGCTGCAGCTGACGACGATGATGACGAAGAGGAAGAGGAGGAGGGAGACGAGGAGGAGGAAGATGATGAGGATGAGGATGATGAGTAGACTGCGTAGGGATGGGACCTGAAGTTTTGTTTATGCCATATAATCCTAATATACTCAATTCACCGTCTTGAAACAGAAGTCAGATTGAACAAGAACATGTGTATATTTAATGTTTTTAAGATGTACAGTGTTTTCTCCTTTTTTTGTAAAGTTAACACTTCATATCTTAAGTTTGAGATTTTCTAGTGGTAGTTCTTTATCCCTGCCATATTATGTAACAGTTTAGGAGGACTACAAATCAGTATGGAAGTAACTAGTCTTTAGATGTTACAACTCAAAAATGAGATTTCTGAGTTGGTAGTGTATTTTACCTTATTTTGAAAAATATTTTTTTATGTGCTGTCCCAATGTCTTTTTATTGTTCTTTGAATACCACTCTAATATCAAATGCAGCTGTCGACATTCAAGAATGTCTTCAATAAAGGTCGTTTCTTTTTTTTTTTAAGAAGTTGGGTTTTTTGATTTATCTTCTAATTTTAGCTGTCTCGACAACTCCGAGCCTACCAGTCAGCAGACCCAGTGTGTAGAACATGGAGCTCGTCAGGTGCACACATAAATAGACTTCATTTACAAAGTGAATCAGATGACTGCACAAGTCAATAAGTGCACGATAACCTGACGTGGCTTTGTTCTTGCTGCTCTCAAGATCAGTTTAACAAGGATAGCTGAACACAGCCAGTTTAAAGTCGTGAAATGAAGATGGAATGGTATTAATGGTTTTTCCACGTAGTTTCTCTTGCAGTGAAAAGATCCATTTGACGATATTGGTTCCGGATAAAAAATATATTGTTGGATTCAGGGAAATGTACAGAAAGCAGAGCAGGAAATTTGCAACAGTAAATAGTTTGAAGTAAAAAAAATATGTTTATTATGAAATTTGTTTAGATGATTTTTTTGTTTCAAATATAT
This sequence comes from Amphiprion ocellaris, assembly GCF_022539595.1. NCBI lineage: Eukaryota > Metazoa > Chordata > Actinopteri > Pomacentridae > Amphiprion > Amphiprion ocellaris. The sequence continues at coordinate 28,404,281 of NC_072772.1, read as the reverse complement.
ATCGCCCAAGGGATATGATTTGGAAAGAGCCAATGAATCCACTTCCTGCAAGATTATTTAACTTTTTGAAAATGTGTTGAAAATTGAGAGTGATTTCTCTACTTGATCATAGTACCAGTTGTAGTTTGGACAACTTGGATCCAGAAGGTGGCGCCCAGATTGTACAGTGTAGGCAGTTAAAAGTTTCAGCTCGTTACTGTGTCATGCCTACTTACACGGCTTTAGAAAAAATGTCTTGCATTTGGGGGTTGTGGTTTCATTGGCAACAAAATTCTTCCTCGTCTGACCCACAGAAAACCTATGTAGTAATTAGTGTGATTCTTAGACCCTGTGAGCTTTTACAACCCCATCTCCATTCCAGATCTGGACCATATACAGCACCTAAGCTTTATTCTAAACCTGTACTGATTAAAGGCTGTGGATGAACTTATGCACAATGCAAGAACACAAAAATACAGAAAGGCACATTCAATAACATTCAATTAAAAATGTTTCTTGTTTTTTTGTTGGAAGCCAAAGCAGGGTGGTGAAGTCATAAATGCAGCTTCTTGCTAATCTTTGCAAACAAAGAACCTTTGTCTTCTCTCCTGTGCGCTACAATTAAAATTGGACACCCAAAGAACGCATAATAATTTAAACAGAAGACATCAGAAGTTGCGGACATTTAAAAAAGAAAATTAAATAAAACAAAGTGGGCTTCATTTTAAGTTCCAGCACAGCAAACAAACTATTCACTGTTCAGAGAAACCAATAAACTTGTTTGTTGTAACTCAACCTCACTGGTGACCGAGACAACTTTGACTTTTGGTTATATTCTGCGTCACGCAAATGTCCACAGACACCGATTTGTACTGAGCACAATGAAAACAAAATGTAGTAATATGCTTTTATTTTTGTCTCACTTAAAGTAAAAAAAAAAAAAAAAAAAAAAAAAACTGAAGAAAGGGCTTTTTGTGTTTTGTGTGTGCTTTTCCCCAGTGAGTCAAAGCAAGGGACCTTTTGTGATCCCTGGCTAGGATTGAGTTGCCATTCCCTGCAACCGGAGACAATCTCACAGTCATTTAAAGGGGGGTCACATGTCCATTTATCAGGCTTTTCTCAGCAGCACTGTCCTTTGCTGTGCAACACGCCACTGCCCTCTTCTCTGAATTGTTCGCAAATATGAACGAAGCCACAGTGGTCTCTTTTCAGTGTATCTAAGACAGAAAGTGGCTCAGTGTTCCTGAATGTAATTAACATCAGGGTCACAGCAGTTGTTTTTATTGGAGACCGCAGTAATGATGTTCCTATATGTACCTTATTTGCAGTAATTTAGTAAGCTATAAAAATAGTAATTTAATTTTGCATATGAAAGAGAAATTACATTTAATGAAACAGTTTTCTCCAAGCAAGTGTTGGTTTCTAGTTGTGTACTCAGATATGATGCACAATAAAATCTAAATTCAGCTTTAACATTCTGCGCTGCGATTTCACGTCAGCTCTCATTGAAACCAGTGATTCAGAGTGTCTGTTTTTTTTCTTCTGTTTTCTCTCCTTTTAACCAGTGAATGAATGGCTTGCAGTCTGAATGAATCCCCCCATCTGACATGCAACAAGAAAGCCTCCCTCCAGGCTACCTTACTGTGGGCAACTGTTCAAAGAGTCCATTTCATGTCTACATTGAATAACCTCAATAGCAAAATCCATGGAGGGAATATAAAACAGATTGATTCAGTAAAACATAGTAGGGGAGCTTTTATCACTCTTTTTTTTTAAAAATCCTTCTCAGAACAGGGACTCATTTTATAAAGAAAGGAGTAACTAATTTAAAGATTATGGGGCATGTTTTCTTTTGAAATAAATATAACAACAAACTTTTAATCTGCTTCATTTTGGAGCCCTAGAGGAACTTTTTTTCTTGTGGACTGCAGGATTTGCATAGAGTGATGTCAAAGAGGCGTGTCAGTCAGGATAACAAGCTGAGCAGATTGGCTAATCACTATGGATACAGCTTTTATAGTTTTGTGTGGAGGTAATGCTGAGCCGTTTCCAGGACTTCACTTTTTTAATGCCACGTCTGTTTTGTTTTGCATAGGATCTTACTTGATTTTGTAATTATGTCCAAGAAAGAGGCACTTGGGAAGTAAACAGTATAATGGACTCGACAGGGCAATGGAGAAAATATGTCATTTTATTGGTTTTTTTTGTGGTAAGTTGTCCTATTGACTACAGTTTGTTTATACTTTTCAATCTGCTTGAATTTTAATACATTTTAAATTAAAGTGAATTTACATATGTGGAGCGTGAAAACAAATCTCCAATTCCAATCATGTAAATGCCTCAAAAGTTGTATATATACGCATATTGCACTTCAAAAAGAGTTCTTTGCTCCCTCAGGTGTTTAATACTGCTTTCACTCATGACCCTTCATCTGGAAACGCAGTGAATGTGAGCAGTGAGATGGAGTTTGCAGATATTGTCTTAGGGCAGCATACGCTTCCCTCCTGGTATTATACATCTGTTGATGCTGTGCTGAAGCATGGCACAGTCAGCACTCATAACAGATGGCAAACACAGATGGCTTTCTCCAAAGCAGTTTATTCATTTCAAGTGAAAGAAGACACAGTACCAGGTTAGTCATCTTTCCTCATGTACGCACCCATGCATGTTGTTTGTTGACAACGGTTCAATTGATTGCTTTTTTTTAAATCTGTAACTTTATCAATACTCTCCTAATTTTTAACATGTAAGACAGTAAAGATCCTTCTGTTTTCCACAGTAATGTTGCCAAAAGTTTTCTTTTCACTCCCCAGTTGTTATGTAAACTGCCCTGTAATGATGCATTATCCACTGTGTTGACAGGAACAGTTGTGGGAAAGGTGGAAACGCAGTTTGGGACTCTCACGCCTATCACCTACTCAGTTCAGGAGGATGACGGAGAGAACCTGTTCCTGCTCGGCCGAATCTCAGGGGAGTTCCTATTATCCCGCAGCCTGGATTTCGAAACACAAAGATTCTATGTTCTCACGGTGGCGCTACAGCAGGGGGATTCGCACGTATCCAGTGTCAGAGTTTACTTCAATGTGCTGGATGTGAACGACAACCCCCCTGTTTTCAGTATGAATGCCTTTTCTGCATCGCTGCTTGAGGACACACAGGTCGGCACTTGCTTCCTATGGTTGAATGTGTCTGATAAAGATGATGGTAAGTGTGCAAAGTACAGCTGAAACATTCCCACCATGCTATGTTTGTAGATTTTACCTGTATGACATTGAAACATACTCAAATAGGTACTTTATTAACCCAAAAAGATCATTTCAGTGTCACTTCACATAAACCATAAATACAAATAAAAGGTCAATTCCATACAATCAAATAAAATTCAAAAACATGTAAGAAAGACTGAGCCATAGCTACATGTGTTGAGAGTACATGCATGTTTGGGAACTGCCCTCTCCAAATCACAGGCTTTACAGGTACAACAAAGGTTCAAAACCAGTAGTTTAATTCTCTTTTTCTGATTTAAAGTTGTTTTTCTGTCTTGCATCTTCAAAATTTTTAGTTGGTACTGCACACATCTGTGACCTCTCAAAAAACAGGCCTTTCCACGGCTCCTGTGTGTAAGAATTTCTTTGCTGCCTCTTTTAAAGCAACATTTCATGAGCAACGTCGATCAAAATCTACAGTACTGACGGAATTCATCTTATAAATGTGATTTTGTGAACAGCTGCATGATTCTAATTGACTGGAATTTCAGAAAGTGAAGCACAAATGTACAAATCTATAAAAAGATGCAGAAGAAATCCTACTTTTTCCACACATTTCTACAGAGAACCTATTCATTTTACATGAATAGTTTGAAGTCTGTTTGAACTGCTCATGCAGGCTCACGATAAATACACGATTTATTATCACTGTCCTGTTTCCATTTTTCATATTGGAGCTGCTCCTCCAGCAAGGGATTTGTGGGTCTAAGCAATTAATGGGGGTCAAATTCACAACTAGCCCTGCATCTCACAGTTCAGCTCAAACTAATGAGATGTTATTGCCATACCTGATTGCGATTTCTTTTGCAAAAACTCTGCACTTTGTATAATTAGCACTAACATCACCCGGATCTTTCAGCACTTATAACACTGAATGATAGCAACATGGGGCCTGTAGCGCAGAGCACATGCTCTGAGTAGAAAAGACATGATTGCATTTACCATAAATTATTTACCCAATTAAGTTTTGTTGAAAATGATCCTTCAGTATGCAGCATTATAAAGAAACAAAGGGCTGCAAAGACCACACACTTGTGGTGTTTTCACTAACAAATTGCTAACAAATGTCTGATTATAGTTTATTGACAGCAAACATAGGATCAGTTCGTATGCAAAATGCATTGATTTACAGCTATATCAAATATTATTCATACACTTTCAGACAAATTTGGATTTGTAGTGAATTTTTATCTGACGAATTTCTCTTGGCTGAAACTGGCATAAATAAGTGAGACAATACAGTTAGACATTTGATTACAGTCGTTAATGATACTATTACCATATTCAAAATCACTCATACCCTTTTTCGTATTCAATGGTAACACTTATATTTTCCATTACAGCAATCAAGCAGTTCTTATTACTGCTAACAAGCTTCTTGCTGATGATCATTGGATTCTTCTTTGCCACTGCAGTGGTCATTTTGGCTTCCGACCTTTTACATTTGTGGAACTCGTACTTTTCTGACAGTTTTTTGGATTTATAACCCATTCCCTTCTTGTGAGCAGTCCTACTGCACAACTCTCTCTGGTTTTACCAGTGACTTGCAATTAACTGACTAGAAAACTACTGCATCAGCTGTTCACAATGTGTTAAAGTGCTGTAGAACATGGTAGAACTTACCAAGACCATATGGAATGGTATTGAATCATGCATTATCTCAAATATTGCAGACGATTTTAAGGGGTAATTTTGAACATTACATTTTTAGTAAGAAAGTTAAAAAAACATAGAAAGAGTTAATTTGAATGCCTTACTTGCCAGAAGAAACCTATTGTTCAAAGAAAAATTCACTTTAAATCCAAATTTGGCATCTGTATGAGTAACTTTGGGCTTAACTGTATATGATATGGGTTAAGAAAATTTTATTTTTTGAAATGCATGTTTAAATGTGTATGATAATGCATCAGCCAAGTTTAATTAACCTCTAAGTAGAAGTAAATGATAGATGTCATCCCATATCTTACTCTAGACCAAGCTTTTACCATGTAGCTGTTCTATCATCCGCCATAAGTCATGTGTTATGTGTTCCTCTCTGCCAGGCGACAACGGAGAACTAAAGCTAAGAGTGGTTGGTGGTGATGAAGAGGATGTGTTCTTCATCCATTCAACGGGTAATTTATGCTTGAACAAAAAGTTAGACAGAGAGAGACAATCTTCCTACAATCTAACCATGACGGCCATCGACTGTGTCCAGCCGGTGTCTTTACAGCTCACCAGCACAGCTCAAGTTACTGTGGTTGTCGAAGATGTCAACGACAATGCTCCAGTGTTTGTGTCACCCAAAAGTGTTAATATACCAGAAGACACCTTGCTTCATTCTGTTATAATGACTGTACATGCTGAGGATGAAGATGCTGGATCCAATGGGAAGGTTTTATATTATTTAAACACACATCTGGTGGGATATTCAGCATCGATCACAGAAGTGGAGCAATATACCTGGAGGAGATGTTAGACAGAGAAGAGGTAGATACGCTGACTATTACTCTAACAGCCACTGATAGAGGCTCACCCCAAATGGCAACCACAATGAATCTCACGGTGCATGTTGAGGATGCAAATGACTATGATCCCGAGTTTTTACAAAACAACTACAGCCTGACAGTCGGAGAGGACATCCCCAGAGGAACAAGTCTGTTTCAGGTTCAGGCTTATGATCAGGATATTGGGCCAAATGGACGAGTGAGGTATATATTGACCCAGGCGAGTCCGTTTGTGGTGGACGCAGTTCGGGGTGTTGTCACGGTCATGGACAAACTGGACAGGGAAAAGGACCCAAACTACACCTTCGTCATAACTGCTGTAGATCAGGGGAACATCCCCAGATCTGCTACTGCTGCTGTCAGTGTCACAGTGTTGGATATCAATGACTTTGCACCACAGTTTTCTCCAGAAACACTCATCATACATGTCATGGAAAATGAAGAGAATCCATTGGAGCTAATACATCAGGTGCAACTGGGTCTCAGTGAAGTAAAAGTTCAAGAATGCAGTTAAGAGAGAGTTTGGTTGGTAATTTCTTTCTCTTTTTTGATCAGGTCTCAGCTTTGGATGAAGATTTAGGGATGAACAGTCAGCTTACCTATTTCATACAGTCAGGAAACAGTGATGGTTTATTCTCCATCACACCCAGTGGCACGTTTGAGATTTTACACACCCTAGATAAGGAGAAGGAATCGCTGTATATCATCACCATCACTGCGGTTGATTCAGGTGATTTAAGTCCCAATTAAATAACATGTTATATCAACAATTTCTTCACCATTTTGTTTGTTAATAACTGTCGTTCTGTCATTTGAAGGATTTCCACCTCTAACAGGTACTCTGACTGTTCATGTCATAGTGGATGATGTCAATGATAATCATCCAGAGTTCACTGAGGAAGTCTACAACACCATCTTACCTGAGGACAGTCCTATCGGTACTGTGTTTGCCATGATAACGGCATCTGACATTGATGAGGGTGTCAACGGGGAAATAAGGTAACATGTCCTCACAAAAAGACGTTTAATATTTGAGAATCATATTAAGAGGTATTTTTCAGGTCAGAGGTCTTCTGAATTCATCTAATAAACTGCATTAGAGCAACTTTCAGAATGCTATATACAGTATGTTTACATTAAATTTTATTGGGATGTACAGAGAAAGCCTTGTGTTTTTATTTAGGTACTTTATGGAAGACCTTGATGTACCTTTTGCCATTGAGGAAACATCTGGAGAATTGTTTACAACCGGTATCCTGGACAGGGAGACAGTAGCCATTTACAGGCTGACAGTGATTGGTAGTGATAAGCATCCTGCACAGCCTCTATCAAGCTCTGTGTTTGTTATTGTACTTATCGGAGATGTCAATGACCACTGGCCCCAGTTTTTGGACAGCCCTTATGTGGCCTACGTGCCCACTGAGTTACCTCCAGGTGAGAGATTTAACTTCCGCTTGACTGTCATATATTTCATTCCATTCCTGGAAAAACTGACAGGGTTAAGAGGACAATTTCATGTTTTTTCATGCTGTTTTTCTGCAGGTTCAGTTGTATGTGCAGTAAGAGCAACAGACGAAGACACTGACATGAATGCAGAATTACATTATTCATTATATGGACCAAGTTCAGATCTGTTTTCCATCGATCCATACAGTGGCACTGTTTTCACCTCAAGTGTTCTCCAGAGAATGGATGATATTATTGTCAATGTGCATGTAGAAGATGGTGGAGAAGATCGTAAATTTGACACCACTACTATCAGCATCAGATTTCAGGATGTCTCTGAGTTCCCCCAGATGAATGTGGATGTTCAGAGTTACTCTCTCTCTGAGGATGAGCCAGTGGAAGTGTTGGTTGCTGTGGTCTCTGCGACAAGCACCAGAGCTGAACCCATCTCTTTTTATCTTGCTGCCGGAAACTTTGAAGACATGTTCCATGTGGAGCAATTAAGTGGAGCACTGACAGTGGAGAACCCACTGGATTATGAAAACAAAAAGCAGTTCTCTTTGTTGATAGAAGCCAGAGACTCTGGCTTGCCTCCCTTCTCATCATTTTCACAAATTTACATAAACATCACTGATGTAAATGATAATTTCCCACAGTTCACTCAATCTGAGTACAGATGTGAGGTTTTTGAGAATTCCCCACCATCTGGGGTTTGTGATGTTCTTGCTGTTGATGCAGATTCTGGCAATTACAGCACAGTGCAGTACAACATAACAGAAGGAAACACTGATAACTTTTTTATTATTGACCTGAAAATGGTTTATTGAGCACCACTGGAAGCTTAGATAGAGAAGATATTCCTGAATTCAATTTAACAGTTGAAGCTGCAGAGCTAAACAATCCTCTTCATAAAGACAGAACCACTGTTATCATCACTGTGTTAGACAGAAATGACAACGCACCTCGTTTTTCACAGATTTTTTACACAGAGCTGCCTGAGGATGTTCCTGTTGGACACTCAATTATACAAGTCACCTCAACTGATGATGATACTGATGCTAATGCAGTGATGAATTACTTCCTAACTGACCAAAGTGATGATACGCTTTTCAGTATTGATCTCACCACTGGCTACATCACTGTTGAAGGTAGTTTGGACAGGGAGGTGCAAGATCATTACATCTTGAAAGTAAATGCAAATGATTCAGCATGGAGTATAAGCACAGATGTCAGTATAGTCATTTTAGATGTCAATGATAATAGACCTGTATTTTCTGATAATTTTTATATGGCTGTTCTCCCTGAAACACAAGATAAAGAGGTGTTTGTCTTGAAAGTTGTTGCTACAGATGCAGACATTGGCCAAAACAGTGAGATTTTCTATGCTATTGAACCTCCAAATGAGGAGTTTTGGGTGAATGCTTCCTCTGGAGAAATCTATACAAAGCAGCCACTGATGCTACATAATTCTGCTTTTGAAATCAGTCAGTTTACAGTTGTTGCTTTCGACTGTGGCATTGTTCCTACTTTTAGTAATACCACAGTCATAGTGAGATTGGAACAATATAACCACCACCCACCAGTGTTTCTACCTGTACAGCCTCTGATTGCTGTTCCGTACCACCTGCCTGTGGGAACTGAGGTGGTCCAGTTTACAGCAATGGATCTGGATGTCAACAGGAGTGCTAATATTGAGTATGTTTTGGATGGAGGTAATGCATCTGATTTCTTTTGGATTCAAGCTGACAATGGAAAGTTATTCTTAAATCAGACTTTAGCTGATGCTGAAAATCTGTTCCTCACTTTATTTGTTGTGGCTAAAGACCAAGGCACTCCCTCTTTGTCATCACAGACTGAAATCACTTTTGAAATTACTGGGATGAATCAATTTTCTCCGAGCTTTAGCAAACCACATGTTATTTTTTCTGTCCCTGAGGACTTGCCTGTTGGATCAGTAATTGGGAAAATTCAAGCAGAAGATACGGATTATGGTCCCAATGGTGCAGTCATGTACCGCATCAGTCCAGAAAATCAATATTTACCATTGTCAGTCGGAGAAGTCTCTGGACTGCTAACTCTGATCAAAGAGCTTGACTTTGAAAAAGAAGGTACTTATCATTTCCAAATCAAAGCCATAGATGGTGGATGGGTCTCTAAAACTGGTATGATAAATGCTACAGTAATAGTCATGGATGTGAATGATAATCCTCCAGTCTTTTCATCCTCAGAGTATACCACGTCAGTGCCTGAAAACTCAGATATTGGAACTAATGTTCTACATGTGAAGGCTACTGACAGTGATTCAGGCACAAATGCACAAATATTCTACTCTGTTATTGCTGGCCATGTGGATAAATTTGCAATTGATTCAACAAATGGCACAATCACCAGTTTGGATGTCTTTGATTACGAGCAAGAGCAGATCTTTGACATAACAATCAAAGCTTCAAACACTGGTGGGCATACTTTATTTAGTTTAGCGCACATTGTCATCCAAATCTCTGATGTCAATGAGTTCACACCAAAGTTCAGGAAAAAAGAATTTAACTTCTCAGTATTTAAAAATGTGTCTATTGGAACTCTGATTGGAAAAGTGACAGCCACGGATTACGACCAAGGCTCTGAAGGTCAGGTGTTTTTCTTGATGTTTGGTCAGAGCAAAAGTATGGGCTTTGAAATTGACAAACTTTCTGGAGAAATATACACCACAAACAGTCTGAGGAAACAAGGTAACAGCCATGTAGCTTTAAAAGTTCTGGCAAAGAACCATGGTGTTATTACTGGGATGGATGTTGATGAGACTTTGGTCTATGTTAGTGTGACTGACACAAATGATCCACCCGTGTTCACTCCTACAAGTTATATAGCAAATATTACAGAGGACAGTCCAGCTGGGACATCTGTGGTGACTGTGAGTGCTCTGGATCAGGACTCCATCTTGGACTGGAATCGTTTCTTCTTCAGCATTGAAAACGGAAACACAAATTTCTCTTTTGCCATTGATCCATCCAGTGGTCTTATCTCAGTGAATTCTCCACTTGACAGAGAACTCTGGCCAGTTTATAATCTGACTGTTACAGCCACTGATAATGGTTCTCCACCAGCCACTGGGACGACTACTGTCATTGTGACCATTGGTGATGTGAATGACAATGCCCCTAAACTCACAACAACTGGAGCTCAGGTGAAGGAAAATCAACCTGAAGGCACTGTAGTCACCAGATTAAATGCATCCGATTCAGATTTACCACCAAACCAGGGTCCTTTTACATACTCGTTATTAAATCGTTCAACTGGTTTTTTACTTACGCCTGATGGACTTTTACTCACCACACAGACTATTGATCGAGAACAAGCCTCTACATATCAACTCCTGGTGGTTACTGGAGATGCAGGAGTTCCTTCTCCACTATCGTCAACAGCAACACTCCATATCAGGGTCATGGATGAAAATGATAACCCTTCATTCCCAAGAAATATTTTCATTGAGGTGAAATACTTTGGCAGTTCTTTCCAAGGAGGCATGATTGGAAACGTACATCCCGAGGATCAGGATGTGGATGACACATTCAGCTGCACCATCAAAAGTGGGCCAGTTAACATGTTTGTAATACCTAATGGCACATGTGAGCTGTGGTCGGCTCCCTTTCGAGGTGAGGCCACATTTAACATCACCATCGAAGCTACAGACCAGCTTCACTTCCCGGTTAACAACAGCATCTACGTAAACTACAAAGGCTTTACTAATGCCTCTATAGACAGCTGTATATTATTCTATGTGTCATCACCCTCAGTGGAAGAGTTCTTGTCCAATAAATATTTGAGGTTTGTGAAAGCTCTGGACAGTCTCTTTAACCTCCAGGCCTCAAAGACTCACGTGTTTGGAATCAAACATATTGGCAATGAAATCCTCCTGCTGGCTGCTGTCAAAAATTACAATGGTCAGTATCTTAGCAAAGAGGTAGCAAGCGGTATATCTGCTGGACATAAGAAATTACTGGAGGCTCAGAGCAACGTGACCATTTCTCACATCACCAGTGACCCGTGTCTCACCAGTCCTTGTCAAAACAGGGCAACCTGCAGCAAAAACATTTTCATCAGCCAGGAGGTTTCTGCCCTGGAAAGTGTAGCAGTGATCTTCGTGTCACCACAGAAAGAGATTTTTAATTGTACATGTCCTGTCGGATTCACAGGTTTACTCTGTGAAGGTGACATCAACGAATGTGAGTTGAATCCCTGTGAGAATAGAGGCACATGTGTGAATACTGAAGGAAGCTTTTACTGTCACTGTCAGAGTGGCTTCTCTGGATCTGTCTGCTCTGCTGATGGAGATGAATGCATGAAGGTGAAGTGCCAAAATGGGGCAACTTGTACTCCCTCTCTGGATGGATATCACTGTGACTGTGTACCTGGATTTGAAGGTAGACTTTGATGTAGAAAACACAGATTGTGTGTTTACAGAAGCCAGAAATTATTTTTAAATCTGTGTTTTGCTTTTTTTTTTCAGGTGAAATGTGTGAGGACTTTATAGACCACTGCAGGTCAGCACCCTGTGTTGAGGGCAGCTGCATCAATTTACAGACTGGTTTCTCCTGTAATTGTCCATTTGGTAAGAACACTACATAAAGGGAATCTTTAAAGCTAAAGTTCACCATTTTAAGAAAGATACTCATTGGAAACAGTGACATTCTTAGTTACGTTTTTGTCAAGTTACAGCTAAAAAATGCATTAAATAAAACATCCTAATGCTGAAATTTGCCCTTATTTCAGGAGTGAGTGGAGTCCACTGCGAGGAACACAGCTATGGCTTTGAAGAGCTGTCTTTCATGGAGTTTCCTTCACTGGATCGCAGGACTAATTTAGTCTCTCTGGAGTTTGCGACAGTGCAGAGGAACTCCCTCCTCCTCTACAATCCTAGAGGATCATCCAGCAGGGATTTCTTGGCGCTGGAGATACTGGATGGAGCCGTACATCTCTCTTATGACCTGGGGTCAGGACCTGTGAGGCTGCAGACACACAAACATGTTGCAGATGGAGCTTTTCATAGTGTCACTGTCAGGAGGATTGGAAACGTGAGTTTTAAATATGTCCATATGCAATCAATCAACAGTTTTCAATGGAGGAAATGAATTGAAAACAACTCATGAGTGCTATTTGTGTCCAATAGATGGGTTCTTTGCATGTGGACAACTGTACAGATGTTGAAAACAATGGATTTTGTTTTTCACAGAGTGATGGCAGCATCTCACAAAGGTAGCCGCAAAGCAGTAATTACTAATTTTACATTTCTGTTTGAATGTTTGGGTATGCTTGTGTCAATCATTTCTCTTTCTCTGTGTTTCTGTCTAATCAGAACTCTTGATGTTGGTAACAATAATATGACAATTGGAGGACTGAGGACAATCGACTTTATTTTACTCCATCCCACTCAGATACAAAGTCATGACTTTGTTGGATGTATTCGAAACATTCACGTTAATGGCATCCTGTTGAGACCTTCAATGGCCCTCGCAACATATAACATCTTTGATAGGTAGACTTGTTAAATTTAAAACATGTAGATACTGGAGATAAACGAACACCTCAGTCTTTACCTTTTAAATATCTGTGTGTGTGTATATATATATATATATATATATATATATATATATATATATATATGTTTTATTACAAAAAATTTTCTTTTGTTGATTTCGTATATGCCGGAATTTCAGCAACATGTCTTGCCTTTTATATATATTTTATAAAGGTGTCCTCGAGCAGCAGTGTCACCATGTCTCAGTGTTCCATGCAAGAATGCTGGTGTTTGCCATGACCTTTGGTTTGACTACCTTTGTGAGTGCAAAAGCCCTTTTACTGGAAGAAACTGTGCAAAAGGTAAACAAAAAATCTACATGAATTTTTAAAATGTATTTTTTTATTATGAGTAAAAGATTAAACTTTGCTTCCTTTCTGAACAGAAATGACAGACGAGCTCGTTTTGCATTTTAATGGGAGTGACTATATTGAATATGTTATTAAGGAGAGATTCAAGAGAGACTATCTGATTAAAGATTTGGTGGGTGGTAAGAAAGAGGGAAACATGAGAGACCAAACTGTTATTAACATCAAGTTCAAGACCAAAGAAGATGGCGTTTTATTGTTCGTTCTTGGACAGATGGGATACATTATGCTGAAGGTATTTATGACATGTTAGATCATCACTTATCCCGTGTTTATATTTCAAGTGTAAAACTGTTGTTTTTTCTAATCCAGATAAAAGACAGAAAACCTGTGTATGTTTCCAAAGACACACTGTCAGGACATCTATCTGAGTTCATCGTGGACCCTCCAGTGGCTGATGGGGTTTGGCATGTCTTCTCCTTGTTCAGCAATGGACAGAACACTTTTCTGTTAGTGGATGGTAAACCAGTGTTGAACAGCACTGACCTAAGTATGAATTTCACTCCTTTAAGTGTGGAAAAGATCATTCTTGGTGCAGCACTGACAGGAGACACAAAGCTCCAACAGTCAGGTAAAGATACACAGTGGATCAGATGACTAATTCTATCAGTTTATAGCATTAACATGTGAAAGACTTATGAAACAAAAGCCAGAAAATGTAAAACACAGTCTTGTCCTTGTCCCTGATCCTCAGCTGATGAAAGTCTTATATAGCAACATATTGAGTTATTTCACCTCTTGCAAGAGGTTTTATCAGATTAAGTTTTCCTCGCTGTACAACCTGTATGTGTAAAGTTGCCTGAGGTGTTGGAAAGACAGTTGACATTAATACTGAACCGTCCTCATTCTTTTTATGACAGGGTTCAGTGGCTGTGTGCAGTATTTCAATGTGAGCGGTTACAGTCTGCCTGTCAGCGGTCACAGTTTAATGGTGGACGTCTGGCCCAGTTCAACCCTTACCCACTCCAACTGCAGCTTTCCAGGCGTTTGCTTTCCCTCACTGTGCTCTGAGGAGGACACTGCCCAGAGGACTTGTCTCTCAAACTGTCAAAACCGGTGGACGTGTGGACCAGCTGTGCAGAGCAGGTCCTGCATCTGTTTACATAATGTCTCGGGCCATTTCTGTGATCTCTGTGTTGCTACAATGGAAAACTATAATGAGTGCTCTGAGATTCAGGGCAGCACACCACTGTGGCTCATAGCTGTGGTTCTTCCTTTAATCTCCATGCTGGTGATTTCTGGAATGCTTGTTGTCCTCTGCAGAGTGAGGCAGTTTGATGCAACATGTCAGACTGAGAGCCTACCACAGAAAACAGAGCAGGGGACAGACAACAGTGCTTTTTGTTTTGGTGACAGCACAGTCCTCACAGATGCCGTGTCTCCAGAAAGAGAGAATCGACATGACCCAGCGAGTGCAGATCAGCGGAGGTCAAGTGTTGATTTTTACTGTGACACCAGCCTGTCAAGTGCTCAGCAGGTGCCAAACAGTGAGCTGGAGTACTATGAAATTGGCAGCATTTGTAGTGCATATCATTCAGACAATACGTCACTGAAACTCAGCTGGCACAAACATTTCTACAGTACAAAATGTGTGAAAGCAGGTGCTAAACAGTGGGCAGATTTAGGGATGCTCTTAGCAGGGCTTAAGAAAGAAACCTCAAGTCAAGAAAAAAGTCCCACAAAGCCTCACAATGTTGCTTTCCGAAACCAGCAGTTATTGACTAAGCTTGACACAGAACAGCCTCGACAGATGCTGCCTTGTTACATTAAGAGATTCCTACAACCAGAGACCCTGGAGCCAATACAGTGTCTCACTTTTGAAGAAATTAGCAAACTAAATGCTCCTCTGGAGCAAACAATGCCACATCAACCAACCCTGAAGTCTGGACCTGCCGAGTCCACCATGAGGACGGACGTCTCATCGGAGAGTGAAACAGACAGCACATTCACCTGCTCAGAGTCTGAGTATGGACAGTTTTCTATCATCAGTGGCACGAAATATATACATGACCAGTCATCCCTGCCAAGCAAAAGCAGCAATTTAAGACAGCAAGGCCTCCTGCCTGTCAATTCATTCTTACAACAAAGCTGCCTCTCTGCTGCAGCTCAGGGCAAAGCAGAAAGTGCTGCCTGCACTATGTTAGAGCAATGGGAAGAAATTTTACAAATGCATCTACCTTTTGGCAGCTATGCACCAGTATTTAAGGATATTGCACATCTGCCCATTGAATCCAATTATAGCTATGATATGCAAAGTGACATAGAGGAAATTATTTGATTGTCATTATATAGAAGAAACTAATGAATCACATGGATTAATGTAGGCTGCAAGTTACATACTATGGAAATATTTTTGATGTAATGAATCTGTAAATGTATCTTGTCAAAATAGATTAATGATGAAAATGAATGACATGAAAATCGTACATTTTTAATTGGACTTGGTATTAAAAAGCAGGGGAACATGTGTTTTAATTTTTACTGAATCTCTTTGTATGTTTACTTGGTTGCTTTATTGCTTCTCTGAAGACTTACCTGTTCAAAGTCAATTTTATATCTTCAGAAGGGGCCAGAGGTTTAATTCATGATGCCCTTTAAATATGGATACAAAGCCTATGAGAAGACAACATTTGATGTTAATGGGAAATTAATTTGTTTGTGCGGCACTAATTATGTCTTAGCTGACTGCTTCTGGCACATGTTCAATTTTTAATACCTGAACATGCAGGATGCTGCGTGTTGGATTAGTTTCATGCTCATTACTATATAGCTTTTATCAAAACTCAAATAGGAAAATCTGTGTACCAAAGAAGAACAGAGAGGCTGCATTTTTTATTTTTTATTTTTTTGCAGAAGTGAAAATGTTGAAGGGTAGCGTGTCCATGTGCAGTATAAATGGAGACTTACATGTGGCCGGAAATTCAGAATATTAAAAACCAAAACAAGAAAGACTCTCCTGCACATACCTTTGATATTTATACTCCATCAAACACAGGGAAGTGATTTTTGCAGGGAAAATGTACTTTAAAAGTTTCTCAGAATTATTATGGGATGAAAGTGAAGTCTGATGCCATGTTCTATGAATATGACAGGTTGCCAGTTGATCGAAGGGCCACACATAGAGACAAACAAGCACACTCCCATTCACATCTACAGACAATTTAGAATTACCGATCAACCTCAGCATGTTTTTGGACTGTGGGAGGAAGCCAGAGGGATCTTCTAGCTGCATGACAACAGTGTTAACCACTGAGCCACTGTGCAGCCTGTGTTCTATGTTAATAAAGAATATTATAATCGATAAAGTATAATCAATTTTGGAATCATTCTGATCAAACTCTTCTACAAACACATGTATGTTCATCTTTTCTTCATTTTAAAATGAAAAGTCTAAAGCAGTATTGTATTAACAGTCTTCATTTCATCAGACCTACCCTGATGGTTTGGCTCCACCAAGTGGTCAATTTAAATTTTGCATTCAAAGGTGTTCCGTTCAGTGTGTCGAAGGTTTTACTCTTAGTATTTTTTTCCAGTACATGACAAAGTAAACACTACATTGCCCAATGTCTACCATGCCAGACGTCAGATTAAGATTACAATATAAAACGTAACAGTGTTGAAAATTTGCCACAGGCACACTTTCAAATACAAGGAGAGACATTTAATGAACTGTACACAATTATTCTGTCTGTAGGGGGTTCATTTTGCATTTACATATATAACAACCCAGTTTTAGATTTCAAGAACTATAGACAGAAACGAGATTTACATCAGAAAATTAGTTAATTTCATCTTCAAGTTCAGAATTTTACTCAGCACAGCATAATTCTGTATGTTACGTGCAGAAAGCTTGATTAAATAAAAATGTAGACCTAAAGAAAACATTTTGAAAATAATAATATGACTGAATGAAAAAGACAACTGGTGGAAACTGAAAATGAATTTAAAACTAAAAAATGACAATGATAAAATCACATTTTGCTTTGAGCTTGTCATTTAAACATTTATGTTTTATTTATTGTTTGTTGGTATAAAAAAAGCTCCATGTGTTTTCTGACTGCTAGTGAAGTAAACTATTCTACTTGACAGTTTGCCTACAGTCATTTTTAATTGCAATGCTTATTTTTCTGTTTTTAAATCTCTGCATCAAAGCCTCTTTAATGTCCTTAGTCTTGAAACAGTAAATCGCTGGATTAACGGCAGCAGGTACGAGGCTGTACGTCATTGTGATAATAATACGAGCAACAGGACTAAAACTGAATCCCAAATTGTTAGCGAGGTAAACAAAGCATCTTGGCACATAGTAAAGGCAGGTGATAAAGAGCTGAGGAGCACACGTGGACAAGACTCTGTGGCGTCTCTCAGTGTGAGGCATTCTCAAAACAGCTAAAATAATGAAAAAATAAGAAAGAATGATGACTGTTAAAGGAACTAACAGTGTGACCATTGCATTTCCGACTGCAACAGACTTAACATATGCAACCTTGTCACCACATCCCAGCCGAGTTATCGATATATGATCACAGTAACACTGCATGATGATATTAAGGTCACAGTAAGGCAACGTTGAGGCATGAAGCACAATCCCCATCATACGTATGAAAGTTAAAACCCAGCAAAGGCAACAAGCAATAGAAACATTTTGGTTTGTGAATAGAAGAGGATATCTGAAGGGAAACCATATGGCAACAAAGCGATCCAATGCCATCATCAGCAAAATCAAAGAATGAACAGCTCCCAAAGCATGGACAAAATACATCTGTGTGAAGCAGGCACTAAATGAAGACACCATGTCATTCCACCAGTATCTGGCAATGATTTTTGGAAGAGTCACAGTTCCGAACGCAAGGTCTGTCACTGCCAGGTGAAAAAAGATCCAGTATGTTGGTTTATGAAGATTCCGCTCAAACATGATGACAGCTAAAATGAAAATATTTCCAATCAAAATAACAAGGAAAACAACAAAAAGTAGAAGAGACACCAGCCCATAATACTCAGGTACAAGTCCAGGGAATCCAGTGATAATAAAGTCTTTAATATTTGTCATATTCCTGAATTTCATACTCATATGCAGACAGAAAAATGATTTTTGGAAGAGTCACAGTTCCGAACGCAAGGTCTGTCACTGCCAGGTGAAAACTGATTTCAAAGATGGAAATAGAATCAAGCAAACAACCTGAAAAGGGAAATTAGAAATGAGTTACAGAGAAGGTAGCACTTCACTTTCTATACTGATGTCGAAGTATCAAAAAAAAAGATTAAAACGTACAGTAGCACAAGAAATCGGTATAATTACTTGGTCCTGCAGGTCACATATCACCAGAACATCTCACCTGTTCAGCTTCGACTCTGATCTGCTTCAAATAACAATCTTGACGTCTGTGACATTTTATATTGTAAAGGTTTCCAGCAGAGTCTGGTCTAATGATGTGTGTAGAGATGAAAACACAGAGGGGCCAAATCCCACGTGCACTCAAGCTTTTGAAGTTTCTCACTGCTTACATTCTGAAATACACAGTGAAAAGTGCCAAGTCTGCTCTGTGGCTGACCGTAAAAGCTGTAAGACTAATACTGGAGAAAAGTCACGTTCAGTGCATATCCACAACAATTAGTAAAAGAATTGTTTGTTAGACCCAAGAGTCTGTCTGGTAGACGAGATAAAATCATTTTATTGCAGCGCTTCGCTCCACTGTATTATTTTTCTCATACATTGTACGTTTTTAGGTAATATTAATTTGCAGATAGATTCTCTTCTTTTGCATCCTTGGTTTTAAACAAAGATTATTAGCACATAAAAAAAAAAAAAAAACAAAAACTGTCCGGTATTATGATAGAAATTTGAACCAGAACACTCAAAGTGCATCCCTCTATATTGTCCAGCTACACAAACCATCTTCTTATATAATAGAGTAGTTAGAAATGTGTTTGTGTAAATTCTCAGTCATCAAGGACATTGTCATTATAAGACCGTCTTGGTTCTTGAAACCTATAAGAACCTTTCAAGAACCCCAAAGAAATGTCCAGTTGCTATCTACAGAAGTGCCTAGGACCTTTTTTTTCAAAGTTTTTTAAATTATAAGTACTAAATCCTAGAACCTCATATCATGGTCACAGTTTTAACTATTGTAATTCAAAAGAGACAATCTAAAAGAAAATGGAAATCAGAAAGGTAACTTCAAAACTCAGGAAATAAAAAAACAACAACCCAGAGACATGGGGAGATTCACAGGGAAGAACTCAGGTAAGTAAACAGGCAGGTAAAGAGACAAACTGAACTCAAGACACAGGAGGTCCAGACTTGTTAGATGAGCAAAAATAAAATGAATAAATAATTATCTGTACTGATTAAAGTATATAAAAATAGCTCTTATGAAATGTTGCTTAATTTTACACATTTAAGGTAATGGAATCTCAGGTTTGAATAAAATCAGAAGTACTTTACTTTCATTCTGGCCAATCAGACGCTCCAGTCGCCTCCTAACTGACCCCAGTAAAGGTCAAAGGGCAAAGTGCTAACTGTAGCCGAGCCATTATTCATATCTATGGTTGGTGGGAGCTTCATTACTAAACTGAGATAGGATAGAAAAAGACAACATTTTCTTCCAGTACAAAACACTGACGCCTGCGGCCATTGTGCCAATTTATTGCACTGGTGAGTCGAGTCAATTCCCAGCTAACTGCAGCCTGAAACTTTGCTAGCTGTGATGCTAAGTTCGGTAAAGTTGGAAAGATATTCACAGATTCGGAATTCCGGCATCAATAACTCATGAGATATACGTTGTAAAAACATAAACAATGCCTCTTTCGAATCGTTGTATCCTAGACAATGTGCTACAAGCCCAGTTTTATCAAAAGTCGCTGTCTTTCCAGCTGCAGAAATAACATTGATGTCTATGAGCAGCTGGCTGTGCAACGAGTGAACAGGGACCGTCTGCAAAATAGCAAAACTGCTGCAACAGCGAAGAGACACACTACACAAATATTCAATAACTTCACTCTTATGCATTGTAGTGTCACCAAAATCACTGGAGCCATCAATTGACTCCTACTGATCATACTACAACTCTTGGTTTGATATTAAATATGTTTTTTCGTAATTTTAAATTATTTTTTCTTATTTTAGTATTATTTTATTAATAATAAAATTCAATAACTTCACAATTATGTACTGTAGTGTCACCAAAATCATTGGAGCCTTCATTTGGCTCCTGCTGGTCATACTACAACTCTTGGTTTGATAATAAATTAAAAATCAGAATTTTAAGGAATTTTTATTAGCAATAAAATTTAATAACTTCACTCTTATACACTGTAGCGTCACCAAAATCACTGGAGCCTTCAATTGGCTCCTGCTGGTCATACTACAACTCTTGATTTGAAATTAAATAAGAAATCTGAATTTTAAGGAATTTTTATTATTTTATTATAATTTTATTCGTAAAAAAATTCAATAATTTCACTCTTATGTACTGTAGTGTCACCAAAATCACGGGAGCCATCAGTTGCCTCCTGCTGGTCATACTACAACATTTGGTTTGATAATAAATTAAAAAGCTAAATTTTAAGGAATTTTTATTAGCAATAAAATTCAATAACTTCACTCTTATACACTGTAGTGTCACCAAAATCACTGCAGCCATCAATTGGATCCCGTTGATCATACTACAACTCTTGATTTGATATTTAACTATTTTTTCATGATTTTAAGGATTTTTTATAAGTAGTGAAATTGTTGTTATATATCTCAAATATTTTTTGTTGTAACAGATAAAAGTGCTCATCCATTTTTTTGTAAATCTTGGAACATTAATTACCAGAAGTAACTGAATTTTATTTTATTTGGGTTATTTATTGCCATGTGAAGTTGTGCACACTATTTAGTGTGCATGCTTGTGTGTGAAGTTTAAGGATTATGAGTAAATTAGCTTAATGGCTCTTTTCTTGATGTATGTGGTGCTATATTTTTAGATCCACAGTGCACCTGTTTGTCCAAATACATGATACTGAATAGTAATGGAACTTAGAATCCTCACCAAAGAGAGGATCAGATAACACCAATATACCAAACTAAACTGTTTAGACTGTCTCCTCAAGTACTGATGATTGGGAAGAAAGACAATAAGACGCCTTCTTACAAGGCTTAAATGATTCATTTAAACCATAATGTTAAACCGCTAATAATATTTTCCAAGTTAAGGACTGTACGGACAATACTTGGAAGAAAAAACATGAAGGTATGATCAGTAGGACCCTTTTGATGATTGGATGGAGTTTATTTTTTCTGCAGTGTTTAAGAGTAAAGTAAGTGAATTTTATTTACTATAAAAAATTCCTTAAAATTCAGATTTTTAATTTTGTATCAAACCAAGAGTTGTACTATGACCAGCAAGATCCAATTGATGGCTCCATTTTGGTGACACTATAGTACATAAGAGTGAAGTTATTGAATTTTATTACTAATAAAATAATAATAAAATAATAAAAATTCCTTAAAATTTAAGTTTTTAATTTATTACCAAACCAAGAGTTGCAGTATGATTGACAGGAGCCAATTGATGGCTCCAGTGATTTTGGTGACACTACAATGCATAAGAGTGCAGTTATTGAATTTTATTACTAATAAAAATTCCTTAAAATTCTTTTTAAAAAAAATTTAATGTCAAACCAAGTGTTGTAGTATGACCAGCAGGAGACAATTGATGGCTCCAGTGATTTTGGTGACACTACAATGCATAAGAGTGCAGTTATTGAATATTTGTGTAGTGTCTCTCTTCGCTGTTGTGAAGGTCCCTGTGCACTCGTCGCACAGCCAGCTGCACATAGACACCAATGTTATTTCTGCAGCTTGAAAGACAGCGACTTTTGATAAAACTGGCCTTGTAGCACACTGTCTAGCTTACAACGATTTGAAAGAGGTATCGTTTATGTTTTTACAACGTATATCTCATGAGTTATTGATCCCTCCGAATCTGTGAATATCTTTCCAACTAGTGCTGGGCGATATGGAAAAAATCATATATCATGATATGGATTATTTTATATCACGATAACAATATATATCATGATATACCACAACAAAGTATGTTTTCAGTTATTCTCTGAAAAGTTTAACAAAAATTTCATTGCTTACTTTTCTCCATGAAACTTCAACTTGTTGCTAGGGCTGGACCCGAATATCCGAATGTTCGCTGCAGCAGTCCACTAGCTTAAATGGTAAAAGTATTGGCGAGCCTTGAATGTTGGATTTGTAAGGTATTTAAAAGGTACCCCTGATTAGCAGGCATGCTCTATTTTGAAGACACTTTTTTTTTCCTTTTCAAATTTTGATGCACTTTCAGTTAATGATGTTTGCTGCTGATTAAGATTTACTTTGCCTGTAAATTCCACTTTTAGCTCTGATGTTTTGTACAGTTAAAGTTTCGTTGGTTATTTTGTGTTTTCCATTCTGTTGTCAACCTTCAAGTGACTTTGTACTGAAAGCATTAGCTCTCAGAATTATTTATTGACATTAAATTGAGACTTTGAATCTAATGAATTATCTATGTTGTACAACAGACACTTGAATGTAAGCAGTAAGTGGATTTCATAAACTCTTTCCTATGACCAGAAACGCTGATAGAATTCACATAGAAGTAATGTTCTGATGACCTTATTTATAGGTCAGGTTTTGAGATGGCAGCCGAACACCTAAAAGTGAATGTCACAACCATCACAGAAGATTGCAGAGATTGAGGTAAGATTTCAGCGATTCCAGAGAGACAGTTCCAGTGCAGGATGGTGAGTCCAGCCTGCAAGATACTGAACCTGTCACTGGTAGTAGTACAACTGTGGACTAAGGAATCCTGTTTTCACCACATACCTTGAGTGCAGTAGGATTGAACTGTACACACACATACAGCTCCAGAGACAAAACCTGCTTACCTCCCTTTATATTAACTCCACACTGGAGAGAAATTAAGAACAATGTCTCTTAGCAAGGCTTTGAGAAATACCCAGGTTTTCATTTCTATATTGATATAGGGCATTACCTGAACTTATCATGTTGTTTACTGTATATTACAGTTCACTATATACAATTGGGCTCCCATCGTTCCTAAAGTTATCTGAATCTGGTCCACTTTTACTATCTACTTCACACTGTACTTATCAATAGCAGTAGCTCTGTATTGCTTTTGAGTGTACAGTATATTGCCTCATTGCCTGTTTCTTTGTAAACCTACTGGAAATATGTATATGTCACATATACTACTTTTATATCTATGTCACAGACAAGGCAGGTCTGTAGAAATCCTTTACTAATGGTCAGAGCATCACTTGTTTGTCTAGATTACTTTTGATAATGGCAAAATAGAAAGTGTGGTCCAAGATGAAAATACACCATTTTGTGTGAGTAAAAACAAGATTTTAATTATGATATCTCAAATCGTATTATAATTCAGAAAATGCACAATACATTATTTTTTTCTTCCTACTAGTTTATTACTTCCACTGTATGAATACAGTACAGAATTTGCAAAGCAGTTACAGCTGAAACACTTCATAGTAATGAAAAAGCCACGACCATAAAAATATGAAATGTGCAAAGCTATTTTAAAATAATTGTTTTACAGACACACATCTTAGAAATTTAGTTGCTATGACGATCTCATCAGTCGGTTATTAGATTGCCTGAGCTCGATCATACACAAGACACGCTGAAATATTAGTATGTAGATCATTCCGAGCCATTTTGTTTGTTGTTTGTTTTGCACAACTGTGTGCAAACACCAGATTTTTTCCACTACAAACTAAACGGACAGCCAGTGAGCCATGAGGAGGTAATCTCTGGATTTCACAAAATGTGTAGTGGATTGGGATGGCATACTACACATCTAACTCCTGCTAAATTCATTCCGGCTGCCAAATCTCTCAAGCCCTTAAGCTTCAATGCTATATATATATATTTTTTTTTTGAAATAGTTTTTTTTTCTTTCTGTCAACAATTTGTAACCTGCTTTGACACACAAACTGTTCACTCTTTGTGGATGGAGACACAATGTTAGTCTTATCACTGTCAGCAGTAAAATTAGGATAGTTACACATATTTAAAGTAACCACAGTCATGAACACAAATAGGGGCCCAGCATTTAGGGTATACTTCTGAACATTAAATGACAGGGATATTAACGTCATACCTTTTTGTCTTATAGAAGAAGGAAAAGACAAAAAGTCAAATGATTTAAATATGCGTTGTATAAAATTGACATGCTGTAGTTGAAAGTTGGAGATTAGAATTTCCTGAACATTAAATGTTTAAATTGTGCTTAAAAAAAAAAAAAGAAGGTTCAAATTTCAAAATGTGCATTCAAATGGAAATAGTTTAGCGTTGCATTGATTCAGTGCACTGGATGGAATTTGAGTAGGCAAAGAGGATAGAAAAAAAAGTTAAGTGTGTGTGTGTGTGAGTGGAGGCCAAGTTTAAATCCTAAAAATTGAAGGTGGGGTTGACTTAACAATCAGAAATGTGTAAACCAGGGGTCTCAACCTAGACTCAGCTGTGTGATGTCAACAAGAAAAGCTAAGTCCATGAGCCATTTGGGATCACTTAGCACAAGAACAGCCATCCCATCCTTGTCCATTCTGCTCTCAACTCAAAAAACCTCTTCAAGCCGTTTCCTCCTGCTGAGCCAACGTACCTCGGTGAAGTAGAGCACATCCTCATTTGCTGATTCTATTTCCTTCAAAAAGGTGCCATCAAACTTCAGGCATTTTCTGCAAAAGGCTTGCTGATGGATAATGCAGAGCAATGGCCTTCACCACAGCCTTCCAATTTTCTTTGAAAAAATGCAACAAGTCCATTTCTCCTCCCTGTCATTGATGAATGACAGGGCAAACCTCTTCCAAGGCAAACTAGCATCCACAATGGCATCACACAGCTGGCAGAACATCTCCTGAGTGGTGGTCTGGCCATACATTGGAATCACTGTGAGCAACTCCTCTACTCCATCACTTCAAAATTGTCATCAACACCATGGACATAAATTGCAAACTGTGGAGTCTCAGTGGTGTCTGTGCTCTCATCAAGAGCGATTGAGTATACACAGAAACGTTTGGTTTTCTCACGCAGTTGATCATATATGTTACCTGACAGTTGAGAAATGCGCTCTGCCATTATATTGGCTGAAAAGCTGATGTTGCTACGCTGACCCTTCTTTTCTGGACAGACTATACTTGCAGCCTGTAACATGTACTTTTTGACAAGCTCGCCTTCTTTGATTGGCTTTCCCGTTGTTGTATTCCTTTGGCACCTCAACTTTCTCTGTGCATAGAAGACACGTCAGGCTGCCCCTGTGCTCAACAAAAAAGTATTCCATCTCCCACTTGCCCTGAAATTGTCTGTCCTCGTCGCCAACCTTTGTCTTCATGGCAGATTTTGAGAAAGACATGACTGGGGCTGACTGACAGGATATATTTTCCTTCCACTTGGTGTCGCTGTGCAATCACGTTCCAAGCAAGTGACTAACATTAGTAATTTGCATTGACTAACTTCACAGCAAATGCCACTGGAAGCTGTGAGCCTAAACTATGGTAGGCCATAAGTGATGAAAAAAATAAATTAAAAATATATATTAAGGCCCACGGCAAGTGCGGCACACACAACAACTCGGCAGAAAGGTGTATTTGACAGGCGCCACAGTAGCTCAACAGGTTGAGTGGGCAACCCATAAATGGGCTATAGTCCCTGATGCAGTAGTCATGAGTTTGAATCCAGCTCATGACCCTTTGCTGCAGCTCCTTCACCACTCTCCTGTCTTTCTCTCATTGCTGTCCTATCAATAAAGCAGAAAAAAGCCAAAAAATATAACTTAAAAAAAAAGGTGCATATGAGAAAAATGCAGGGGCTGCACTATCACTAAACTTAGATGTCAAGTAGGGGACCACAAAATATCGTCCACGAGTTTGAGACCCATGGTGTATACAAACAGATTTTTTCAGCTTAACATGTGAATTGTGCCTCATCTGTCTGATATACATTATTGAGAAAATTTGATCTCTATTCCAATTTTAGTTTTCTTCAGCCTCTTAATCAACATCTGCTTAATGTCTCTGGTCTTAAAACAGTATATGAATGGATTGACAGCAGCAGGTAAAAGACTGTACAACAATACCAATATAATGCGCACATCCATGTTAAAAGAAAATCCAACAGTGTTGGCCACATACACAAAACATCTGGGCAGGTAAAAGAGACATGTGATAAATATTTGTGGAGTGCAAGTTGATAAGGTTCTTTTGCGCCCTGAAACATTAGACATCGTCATAATGGTCACAATAATAGAAATGTAGGAAAACAAAATAAATGCAAGTGGAAGCAAAAGACAGAGCATGGCAAAACACAGTGCAGTAACTCTAACTATTGTAACATCCTCTCCACATGCCTGACTTGTTATAGAAATGTGGTCACAGTAGCACTGAGCAATGACATTTGATTTACAGTAAGGTAAAGTGAAGGCATGGAGTACAATTGCTACCATCAGAGGCAGAGGTATGAACCAAGCAAACCCACACAGCACAGATATGATGCCGTTTGTGATCAGGACAGGATAACGCAGCGGAATACATACTGCAATGAATCGATCAAGAGCCATTACCGACAACATGAAAGAAGTTACTGATCCTAAATAATGAACAAAGAACATCTGTACAAAACACCCATAAAACGTTATAATGCCATCACCAAACCAATATTTTGCTATGATTTTTGGCAGAGTAACAGTGCCAAATGTCAAATCATTCAGTGCCAGGTGACAAAAGACCATATATGTCGGTTTTTGCAGGGACTTCTCGTAGACAATAAATGCTGTAATGAAAATATTTCCTACTACAATAGCTTGGTAGATGAAAAAAAGCAGAGCAGATACAGGCCCGTAATACTGTGGTGAAAGTCCAGGGAATCCAAGGAGGAAGAAGCTTCGCATCCTTGTAAAATTAGTGATCATAATTTCAGATTGCAGTAAGAACAAAGACATGAAATTAAGACCTGCAAGATAAAAGCACTTGTTAGACCTTTAAAATTGTATTTGGAGAATATAACACCAGCATACCAAGTAATTTTACAGAGATAACTAAGACATAGCTAAAAAATGTTTAGTTGCCCATGCAAAAAAGGTTCAGATGTTGTCTCTTACTCTGAATGCAGCTCTTACGTGTAGGTCTGTATCCAAATCTCATTACAGTGCAGTCAGTATCAGCTTTTTAACAAGTCTGACCTGGTGTATACTCAAAGGAACACAATGTGAATTGAATTTTTTTTCATGCGACAAGTTATACCATTAAGCACTCCACATATATTTTGTACCAGTTTAAGGAAGCACATGTTGAATATATGCATCAAAAAAATTAATTGCTATTATATTCATTTACGATATATAGTAATCTTTTTTTCCCTACAGTATTCATGCCTGTGAACTATAGCACTATTATTATGACAATACAACACTAAACCCCTGGTTAAGGTTACAGAAAGTTTGTGACCTTGCTACAAGGCTGAAAAAGCAAACCATTTTTGGAGGACAGCCCAGTATACATTAACTTTTCCACTATTTAATTAAAATGATGATATTTCTCAAATCTTAACTTTGTGCTTTGTACATCCACCCTGATCTCCTTTTGCTACCTTTATTTGTAGCGTAACAATGTTTGGTACAAACATTTGCTAGTGAATGCAATAGAAATTGGAACTGAGAAATTGTAGAGTGCCCTAAGTTGAATACAACTATTATACGTCTGGTCTTCCTCTGCTGTGACAGTTCAAGATGGAAGTAATGTTTTATTCAATGACTACATATTTTCAACTTTTCTATAGTGGAAACATGTACGCACTGTCTTTAACCTGTAAATTCTTTCCACTGATTCTTCGTACAGTCAAATGCCTTTTGGCCTTGAAATTTGGACTTCTTTTCATCAGTCTTTACTGCAAAGGTTGTTTTGGTAATAAAAACAAAAAACAACAAACACATTTTGCAATGGCTTGAAAGAAGTTCCTCTGAATTTTTAATGCTGCTGTCATATTAGCTTTGAAGTAAATGAGGATCAGAAGTACTTTGACAAACCCAGCACACTCGGTAGCCTTTTCGTGTAATACCTTTCATATTCTTTGATAAAACTGTTGAAGACATTGCTTTGACAATTTGTGATGGAAAACTCACTTCACTACAATTTTCTTATTACCCAGAAAGATTCCTGAATAATGCAAAGCTTTTTATATTAATAAACCTTAATAGGGGCTACAAGCTTGATTGCCACTCGTAGACCTTTCGTTAGCATTCAGTATGATTTAGTTGAATCTTCTAATTGAAAAGATGCTTTTTTTCTTTTGATCCGACTCATCAGGTTCTGTTATGGATTCCTGACCGATAGAAAGCAAATCGTGTTTGGTTCTCTCTCAGGCACTAGTTGCCCCACAGGCTCACCACAAGGATGCGCCCTGTTGCCCCTAATCTTTGTTATGGACACTGAGCACTCACAAGGTCAAAGTTTGTGAAGAAAATTGTCTTCTTTATTGTTGTATTGATTTTGTTCCAAGACCCCAAATCAGGTTTGAGCAGTACTTTCTTCATCTCCAAGCGAGATGAAAATTTCGCCAGCCAATAATTTTAGACGCGTAAGAGGTGAAGGCTAGCTACTCCAACTACTCTGTACATGCTCCATTCTGCCTCAAACTTTACATGTTTGATCGGAGTCCTGCTCTGATCACACCCATATGCCGATATCCATTCAGTCATAGCGCTACCTGGTGGCTACTGAAGTGTTTTTATCTCAGATGCACATGATCCTACCTGGCCCAAATTTCATATGCTGGACAAGAGTCCAGGTCTGAAAACATCCACATTCTAAAATTTAGTCATGGCCATGACGCCAACTATTGGTAACAGGAAGTTGTAGCCATTATATTTGCATGTACCATTGCAAGAAGCTTTGTGATATAATCCTTGAGATTGATCAGCTAAGTCTCAGCTCCTTGAAATTTCTGCCACACCTCGACGTGCGACACATCCCGACATGCATGGATGTGCAAGGGCCTGTTCAGCACTGCAAATTGTATTTGAATAGAAGTGGAAAGAGGTGTAACGATCACCTAATGTAGGCTAAAATTCTCCTCATGGTCAAACTTGTCAAAAGACAAATAACATCAGGATACCAGTCAAAGTAAAAACAAAAAAGAAGAAAAGAAAGAAAAACACTCATATACATATATTTACCTCGTACTTGTGTTTAAATCAGACTGATACTTTTTATTCTTACAATTATTAGTTTTATTTCCAGAAGAAAAATATTTGTAGGTTAAAATTTGTTATTGAGAAATGCAACGTTACAAAATTACATTAATAAGTGTTCAGAATATGTTCACTTCAGACAGACATTACAATTCATTCATTTTCTGAATACACCTCAATGGAGTTTTTCTTGAAAAAAAACAAAAACAAGAGGAATGAACAAGAAAGAGATACTACCTCATTGAAAAGGTATAGTGTTTATTTGAGTAAGTGGACAATATATTTTCCTTGTACTGGGAGCTTTTGTCCAGAGAAAAACTGTTTTCTGTTTGTCTGTGCTGGAAATCAAAAAGCAATGTCAGTTATTTTGTTAAAGGGGAAAGCAAGAAGGATTTCAGATTGGGCCTTGCTGCAACAAACTGAAACAGTTACACATACTGTAACCTGTAATCATAGGCCTGAATATAACATAAATGTATTACAATCATTCTGCCTCTTTAAATACAATAAATATTTGAAGGTTTACAATATGCCACCATGCTGTATTATTCCATTATGCTCTGGCAGTAAATTACACAACACATATGTGTCAGCTTGACACATCTCCCTGGAAATTACCGGGGTCACTAAGAGCATTAGTACAGTCTTGTGCCTGGAAATCTATTTTAGGTTTTGTTCCTTTGTATCCTGCAACAGAAATCGTTTATGCTTATTGTTCTAATTACATACATGACATTTTATAACATGAAATGCATTTTTAGATATCTCTTTCAATTCATATTTCATTGTCAAGAGAAGATGAAAGAAAAACTTGCAAAATGCCCTGATTTTTCAGTTACTAATTGTTTAAAGTTTTTGGGGGAACAGTTCTTCTGTAGAACTGCTTCTGCAAGCATTCTCTTATGTCTGTAGCTCTTAGGCAGTAGATAAGTGGATTAATCATGGGGGTGCAAGGCTATACAGCATTATGATTACTATTCGCATATCTGCACTAAAGGTGATGCCAGCATTGCTGGCTAAATATACAAAACACCTCGGTAAATAATAGAGTGAGATTATTAACAGTTAAGGGCTACATGTGGAGAGAGACTTTAGGCAACCTTGCAGATTTGCAATCTTTCGTACTGCCATAATTATAGAGCAATATGAGAAAATTATAAATGCTGAAGGTCCCAGTAGGGCAAACATTGCCACCAAAAACGCAGGAAAGCCATAAGGGTCCCTGTCAGTACAGGCCAGCAACGTTATACTAATATGATCACAGTAGCAGTGATTGATTATGTTTGAGGCACAGTAAGGAAGAGGGTATGCCCTAATTACTAACATTAAAGCTCCTGCCATGGCAACAATCCATGCAGTGACACTAAGAGTGTAGACAGTGGATTTTCTAAGAAAATTTGGATATCTAAGTGGATCGCCAAATACCGATCAAAAGCCATTAGGAAGAGAACATTAGAATTTACTGTGTCAAGATCATGAACAAAGTACATTTGAACAAAACAAGCAGTAAAGGAAATGGTCCCTGATTGAAACCAATATTTACTGATGATCTTAGGTAAAGTGGTCGTGCTGAAGAGAATGTCACATGCACACAGATTTAGAATTATATAATACATTGGCTTATGAAGGCAGCGGTTGGTTGCAAATAACAAAAGAACTGTGGCATTTCCAATCAAAATCAACAAATACGCAGAACAGTACAGCTGAGGCAAGACCGTAGTACTCTGGATGAAGTCCTGGGAATCCAGTGAGGAAGAATTATGTCATGATGCTGCTATTTCCTTCCTTTATGATGAAGCAGAAGTTTCCTTGAAACACTAGAAAAGATTCAGCGCATCTTTTTCGAATTGTTATTCTTTACATTAATCTTTAAGCACAGCCTTCAGGTCTATACAACATTGCGTTTGTGCATAGGACAAATGAACCTTTATATTTTTGAATGAAACTTAATAATATGGATAACAATTAAATGTAAGAACCAGTTAGGCTTTAGTTAACTGTCGGTGTGCACGTACCCTTCTCAAACAATGTGGTAGCATACTCTGCTGAATCACCTGCTGGTTCAGCACTTAAAAAGACTTCTTACAGTCTGCCTTGTAATGATGCTGTGTTTTTCCATATGTGTCATCCACTGCATAATAATTTGGGACTGTGGCAATCTTAATGAGTCATTTTTGATTTATAACTTTCCTTTTTTACAGAAAGTGGGCACTAATTGACTGTAATTAATAATATTAGTCAGTTGGGAAATACTTGAAATGCTTTGCAAACAAGAAACACTCACTACATGATGGTTCATTGGGACAATCAGTGATTTAACAATGCTAATGGGTTATAAATCCCACAAGAGTAAACGACTGAACATCAACAAAACCCCAACGTGCACCAAAATTAATACTGAGGAAGGAGCGTTAATATCCCCAGTGTCTAATGATGGTCTCCCATCACACAGCAAGTGTTTATCTGATTACTGTGAAGCCTGTTTATTTACTGGACAATGTCTGCCTGTATTTATTCTTTTTTATAGCTCTAGTTATTTGTAGGAACTTTAGTTTTAGTGAAAGTGATGTGAGTTCAAAGGTAATTGTGTAATAGTTGTATACTGTCGGAGAATGATGATGACAGTCTTAAGGAAAGGAAGCAAAAGATGCAACAGCGGGTCACCTCGAACTGTTATAAAGCCACTTAAGACTGATTTAACGAAGAAATTTTTTTGACATTGAACAGATTTTGAAGGCCAGTAGACAATAATAACTCTTAGAATCAAAAATTGACAAAGATTTGCTGGTTATGGCTTCTTAAAATTCTAATTCATTTGTTGCCTTGATGTTTTTCAAGGCATTTTAAAAGTGAATTTTAGATTTTTTTTTTGTTTTTCTTGACCAAAAAGGGTTATGTACGACATATTTAGGCTTAGAAAGTTTGTTATGCAGATGTTTCATTGCTCTCTTAATATATCCACTCATTGGGTGGAAACATAAATAACAAGACAAGCACTCAGAGAGCGCAGTACTCCACCAAGGCTGCTCAGTTGACGTATCATTTCCGACGGATGAAATCTTTAATAAAAAATGACCTTGAGCTGAGCACAGGCATGTGTTATGCATGTGCACGTCATGTATTTATACCAAATTGCGTGTAAATTACTCTTATAAAGGTCTGTTGATCAGTTCATCTATTTTGACAAGCCTTTGTTTTGCTAGTGTTAAAATAACCGTTCCCTCCAGGCTTTTATTTTGAAGGCGTATTTTTAATGCTACAAGCTTTTATTTTGTCACCATTCCAGTGGCACAGGAAGTGTTTATCTAAGAAGCGGTTTCTTGACATAACGAATATGCTGCCGAAAAGTCAGAAAATTCACGTGAAGATGAAAGAAAACGGTTACATGCTGTTGCCGTTTAGCAAAGGATGTGTATGAACTTATAAGCACCTAGCTGCAATGGGGACAAGCTCTTATGGTGTTTCCTGAAGAAAGAAGTGAAGGACAGAAAGGTGAATTTATGTTCAAAATAAGGCTGATGGCTGAACGTAAATATAGGCTATGTGAAACACAAGGAGCTTCACCATTGTCTGGCTGGGGTTTGCTACATTGCATGATCTAAATATGTAGCGGGCGGCAGGAATTGCTGGGACTCAGAAACACCCCACAGTTTAATCATTTGTTCCTTGTATGATTTCCAACTGGTAACTCACAGTCAATTTGTAGTAGGATCGCAATCATGTGATCGTCAGCAGGTAGTCCTAACTGACACAGTGTTCATGTCACGGTTACAGCGACACTGTGCTGGCAGCTATATCTAGCAATGGGAAATTCTTAACAAATCCGTGAATCCAGATTATAAGCCGCATCACTGTGAACATTTAATGAGGTGGTCCTTGTGTCATTTCGGACTTTCCTTGAAAATTTCATCCAAATCCGTTGGTCCGTTTTTGAGTAACGTTTCACATGGACAGACAGACAAACAGATTCGCAGACAAACGCCAATCGTCACATAACTCCACCATTCATTGGTGGAGTAATAAACTGGTGTAATAAGTGTTAATCAAAAGGAATAGCTGTAGGCCACCTTTATTTTCTTGTGGAGAACATTATCAGACAGTACTGAACCATATAGTGTTCACCTCCAAAAACAAATATATTCAGTGTGGCTTTATACCTTTTGTGCTGTATGTCTTCTTATCATTCCAAAGTTGATTTCATCTTGCCATTTTACAAAATTATTTTATCTTTCAGAAATGTATAAAATTTAACAAAGATTTCAGCTTCTTTATAGATACAATTGTTAAGACTTGTCATTCTTAAGAGGTGATTTAAAAGAAAATATACATAAAGTACACTCTTTATAATGTAAAAGGTTTAGGAAAAACAACATTGCGTAAGACTGTTTTGAGAATGAGAATTCACCAAGGTGCAAAGACACACAGAGGGAGGAAAGTACTCTCACATGCACACTTTAATCACACAGTTGAGACTACAATTGACTTGAGACACTAATTAGCTTCCTCCTGGGCCTCATTTGTAATACTGGTTTTATCACTGGTCTAAAACATACATCTTACTCTGTCTCCCAGACAAAACTTTTTTATGGTAAATTGTTGAGCTAAAGAAAAGCAAGTGAGCTATGCTCCTCTAACTAAAGGAGAAAGAAGCAAGTCGCCCTCAGGGCTTGAACTCGGGTCTTGTCATCTAGAGCAGTGGTTCCCAACCTGGGGGGCGTCAGAGATCTGAGGGGAGGGTGCGAAGCTTTGTCTGCTCTGAGGCTGTGATGTTATAAAAAAATACATTTTTACATTCTGGATAAAATCAGAGTAACAAACTCACTGTGTCATCACAAGTCTACCTATAAAACATTTTTAAAACACATTTATTTGGTCTTTCTTCAGGTTGGCTCGCTAGTTCATCCTGATTCACTAGTTTGTGTGTAGTTAGAAAATTACTGACGGAAACGGTGTCTGAAAAACGCAAAACGGGTTAAGATTCATCAGTACCTAAAAACTCCGGCTATACCTCGAGAGTTACCTTGAATTTGGTTTTATTAAAGCACAAGACAGAATTATGTTATTTGTGGTGAAATGCTCGCAAATGACAGCATGAAACCAGCGAATTACGGCGACGTCAGGAAACAAAACACAGTTCGGTAAAGTCAGAAAGATATTCACAAATTCGGACTTCCGGCATCAATAACTCATTAAATATATATTGTCTAAACATAAACGATGCCTCTTTTCCATCGTTGTAAGGTAGACAATGTGCTACAAGCCCAGTTTAATCAAAAGTATCCGTCTTTCGAGCTGCAGAAATAACATTGGTGTCTATGAGCAGCCGGCTGTGCGACCAGTGAACAGGGACCGTCTGCAAAATGCAAAACCGCTGCAGACAGCCAAGAGACACAAATATTTAACAAATTTACTGCAGCCAGCAACTGACTCCTGCTGCTCATACTACAACTCTTGGTTTGATATTAAATTATTTTTTCTCATAATTGTAAGGATTTTTTTTTTGTTAAAAAAAATAAATAAATAAATAAATCGATAACTCTTATGCATTGTAGTGTCATCAAACTTACTGCAGCCATAAACTCTCTCCTCCTCGTCATAGTACAACTCTTGGTTTGATATAAAATATTATTTTTTTTTAATTTTAGGAAATTTTCTATTAATAATCCAATTCAGTAACTTCCCTCATGTTTTGTAGTGTACTAATGTGGTGGTGGTGGTGCAGCTTGTAAGGGGGGGGGGCTCCAAGCCAAACAGGTTGGGAACCTACCCTTTACCTTGTATCAAAGTGCCATTTTTTTCCAGTGTTGTCCAATGAAAAATTCTAATTAAATACTTGCAGAAATGTGAAGGGTGTACTGACTTTTGTGAGATACTGTATATGCTCCTGCTCAGTTAAATTATCATGTCTCACAGTGTTTCTTTTCATTGCTACGCGGATGACACACAGACATACCTCCCACTGAGACCTGCTGAAAGCCTAGCATCTGTTTTTAACTGTTATAATAATATAAACTGTTGAATGGCACAAAACTTCTCCAAAAGATATAACTAAATATTTGCAAAAATGTGAAGGGTGTACTGACACTTGTGAGATATTGTAAATAGAGAATAAAATTTGGCCTAAAATTGAACCTTGCAGTACACCACAAGTAATAGGAGCTGAGGAGGAGTGGTTACCTATGGTGACCAAAAAGGTTCTGTTTAAAAAATAAGAATAAAGCCAGTCAAGTACAGTGTCTCTGACACCAACCCAGGATCTAAGATGGTCGATTAAAATGATGTGGTCTACTGTATCAAAGGCTGCAATTAAATCTAAAAGAATTAAAATTTCACTCTCCTCTCTCAGAAGCTAAAAGTAGGTCATTTGTAACCTTGAGGAGGGCAGTTCCTGTGTTGTAACATGCTCTAAAACCTGATTGAAAATTTTCAAAGATGTCATTAAGATGCAAATGGCTGGGTAGAAACTTATTTTAGATAAAAACGGAAGTTTGGAGATTGGTCTAAAACTGTTGGGGGGGGGGGGGAGCCCAGGTGCAGACACAAAGAGACTGGCAGACAGGTGAATAAAGGAAAGAGTTTTATTTAACAAAATAACTAAACCAATACATAAATGGAGAACTGAACTGGGGGCACAAAACTAAACCTAATTATGGAAAACCCTACACACAAACACTATGAATACGAAAAACAGAAGTCGACAAAACTAAACTGGATTAATAAAACTAAGTTAAGCAGGGGTACTCACAAGACGGGGGAAACTGACAACAGAGGGGAACAGAGGGGAAAACAGGTTGGGGAAATCCAGGAGCAGACAGGAGACAAGACTGGTACCATAGGCTGCAATGCGTGTCACCTGCAGTAATCAACTGAGTACAGGCAGGTGAAGCAGGGAGAGCAAGACACAGGGACGAGAGAGACAAGAGGAAGAGAGATGACAGACAGAGGGAGCCAAAGGGACAGACAGATCAAAACAGACAGACAGATGCAAAGTGAACAGGAGGAAGAAAGAGACCAGGAGGGAGAATGAAGTAGAGGAACAGG
The DNA here is from genome assembly GCF_022539595.1 of Amphiprion ocellaris. NCBI lineage: Eukaryota > Metazoa > Chordata > Actinopteri > Pomacentridae > Amphiprion > Amphiprion ocellaris. The sequence continues at coordinate 28,367,864 of NC_072772.1, read as the reverse complement.
GGCAGGAGCAGAGACCATAACAAAAATTGTTACGAACAGAAGGGTCAAGGTTGGGTTGTCTTTAGAAGGGGTTGGACCACAGCATGTTTAAAAGCAGAGGGGAAACAACCAGTTAAAAGGGAAATGTTTATAATCGACAAAATGATGGGCCCAACAGTGTCAATAAACTCTTTAAGAAATGTTGTCGGGACAGCACAAGATTGGTTTCGTCTTATCTATGACGTCGATTATGTGGGATAAAGAAACGGCTCTAAAATTGAAAAAATTTGCTGAATAGAAGATAAAACAACATCAGATGGGGTAATCAATTGCCTGATCAATAAGAAACTTTGTCAATAAAAAACTGCAAAAATGTTTCACAGGTTTCTTGAGAGGGATTGATAAAATGACGGGAAGAGGGAGCAATAAGAGGATTTATTGTTTTGAATAAAAATCTGGGATTCGAAATCAACTTAACAAAAAAGGCTGCTCTTGCTTCTTTAACTGCAGTTTGACACTTTTTCATAGCATCTTTCCAAATTTCAAAAAACACATGTAAACCAGACTTCTTCCATTTCCTTTCTTTCTTTCTGCAGTCTCTTTTTAACTTGTGTGGTTTCATTAAGCCAGGGCTGCAGTGTGCTACTGGAGTGTTTGACTTTAAAAAGGGTAGGACAAACTAAAATGGACTGACAATTGTAGTTAAAAAGGCAGACCAGCTCATCTGTGTTAAAATTTGGTGCAAAACAGTTTACCTCTGCTTTGGTGAAGAACATCAGGGAATTGTTTTGCACGGTCTTTAGCAGTAATTTTTGTTGATAAATGAGAGGCATTAGAATCGCACGTTTGGATCTTCAAATCATAAACAAGGGAATGAATTTGATGATGTACGTTTGCGCTGGGGACTGCTATGATTGGACGAACTCATGGGAGGCTGGCCAGAAATGTGGAAAAGTTGCGGTGATTGGACAAAAAAAATTACAAGGTCACCCAGAATTCACGGAGATTGGTTGAAGTCATGTGAATTGGTGCAATTGCAACATCCCAAATTCATGGAGGGACTGATTAAAGTACAGACGTCGGGGTTTTCCTCTAGGTTTTTTTTTTTTTTTTAGCAGCGGCGGCAGGCTCTCCGGGAGCCGTGGCAACATAAACAAAGGACGCTTGACTGCAGATTTTACTTGTAGGACCTATTTATTGAATGGCCAATTGAAAATAGCTTTTTAAAGGCCGAATTTAAAAATAAAAAATATAAAAAAAATATTTGAAGCTCATCTGAAAATGCCGTCAGCAGTTACATCATGGCATGTATATATTAGCTTAATGCTATCAGTTTACTCATGTTAGCGACACTGACTTGGCACTGGGCCCCATTAACTTAAACTACTGTCTGTTACGTTAACTGGATATCAATGTTTTGTGAATGTCTATTTAACTTGTAAAATCTATTATGAGTTATCTTGAGCTAATAACTTTTCTTCGGTAAGTCGCTGCCCTATTTTCCAAGATGACACTCTTCTGACTCTCTGACCTGGTTCCTGGGCGCTTGACGTGATGTCACTTTCAAGGCCACGCTCTCGTGAGTCATTAACATTGTATTAACTCGACATATCAAAAAGTAGATACTGAGCAAGATAGTTGTCTGTAGTTTACCTTGGTACTTGCAAGTACCCAACACAGTGCAGGACTCTGATGTACTGTGGAGACATGTGGCAGTGCTTTATTTGCGACAATTAAAAAAAAATATTGAAGGAGCGCCGGGTAGGATTTAGGAATGGCGACCTGCCGCTCCTAAATGAATATAGAGGAAACACAAGACGTGGCTCATGGATTGGAAATCTCTGCAGGTTGGATCGGAAATTTCCAATCTGTTAATTATATTGGTGTCAAAACCCAATACCGATACTGGATCGGATCAGTCCCATCCCTACGCACAAATAGTGTGAAATTTCCTCACAGCTCATAAATGCTGCTTTAACTGGCACTCATGACAAAGCTGTAGATAAAACTGTGACTTAGTGATATTTACATCTTTTTTGAATGTCCAGAAATTCTGAATAAATGAATCAAAGCAATGGTTAATAAAAGCAGGTGGGCACTGAGATTGGCTTTATTGACATTTAAAACGAACGCTGACATTCAGTCCTTCCATGTGCTGTTGGAGGTGATGAAATTGTCTGTCGTCATACTAATGACAATACGATGAACTACAAAGGACTGCCCAGCTCTGTATCCATTGTGACTGGACAGTTGGTCTGCCCAATCAGAACCTTCCATCCCGGTGAACCTTAAAAACCCAAATTCTTGAAGCTGTCTGACAAAAGCCAGAGCTGAGCAAGCAAGCTCACAATTTTCTATGACTGATTATTCTTTACAATATATTCAGTCATCTTGTGATCTGAGTGGAGTTTTTGTATGAACTTCGTTTTTGCTTCTTCATATTTAACTTGAAATGTTCTATCTTGATATTTAACATGTCTTTATTGAATACTTCAGTCAAAATAACTCAGTTTGCAATAGGTGGTTTTGACACAGTCACAAAGCCTGTTTTAGTTGGTGTGGTGATACTGATTATGTATGTTGTAATTATTGTCGCCAATATGATGAATATCCTCTTAATTTTTTGTGACAAGAAATTACACAAACCAATGTATCTTCTGATCTGTAACCTTGCTGCTGTTGATGTAGTTTACACCACAAGTACCAGTCCAACAATGATCGGGGTTCTACTTGCTGGTGTTAAAACCATCTCTTATGTGCCGTGCATATTTCAAATGGTGATTTATCATGTGGGAGCAGTGATGGAGATGTTTGCTTTAGCAGTTATGGCATTTGATCGATTGATTGCCGTTAGTTGTCCTTTTCAGTACCAGAGTTATTTGACAAACACACGCATTATCATCCTGACATATATTTTGTGGCTTGCTGCTCTGGTTTTTGTGTCTGTCATGCCTGCAACTGTGCTTTCCCTCACTCACTGCCGACCACGGCTGATATACGCCTTCTGTGACTTTGCTGCTGTATTGCGAACCACTTGTGGTGACCTCAATCACCATTTCAATGTTGTTACTGTTATATCGTTTTTTCTTTTATTTTTCACCTTCTTTTTAATTTGCCTGTCATACTTTGTGATTGTATTTTATGTAAAATTATCCTCAAATGTGGACAAAAGGAAAATGGGGAGCACTTGTTTCAGTCACTTGATTGTCGTAGTTTGCTATTACTGTCCTTTATTTATCCGTATTGTCTTGACCAGGATGGGTGTGGTGCTGACTATTGAGGAACGCCACGGTTTAACAATCGGGTCTTTCCTTGGGCCGTCTCTTGTAAATCCTTTTGTGTACTGTCTTAATACAAAAGAAATTAAATGTAAGATTTTTAAGATATTCAACATTGTTGAATCATCTCAGTAGATTCTTGTGAACTTAGTTTATGCTCTTATAATTCTTTTGTGTTTTAAGTACTATGCTAAAATGAGGGAATTTTAGAATCCATTTTGTAAACTCTGGTCTAATCTGAAGGATTCACGTTAGTGAGAGTCTGGACAACTAGATCAGTAAATTACTGAAATATTTTGCCAGGTAGAAATTTCAGAAACATGCGTGTAGCATCAGTTACTCTAAACTTCAAGTTCAATAAGGTTTTGAATGAATATTCATGTCTTTGAGAGTTAGGCATTTTTACCTCAATGACTTTAACACAACTGTGTTTCTCTGTAAACGACAATATGTGACATTCACATATGTCACAAGGCTGTAAATGACAATTATTTTTTATGGATTTATCTGTTGATTGTTTTTGCAAATAACTGAACTAATTGTTTTGTCTGTAAAATGTGTGAAAATAAAGGAGTCCAAGGTGACTTCTTTAGATGTCTTGTTTTGTTTAAACAAATGATGGAATCTAACTGAAGTGCAATTTGTCACATAGAGTCGCCATTTATCAGGCTGACAAAAAGAAAGTACATACAGTATAGATACTATTTTTCTCGTGACTTCTTTCACAGTATTTTTATGTTTTATATTGCAGTTATGATACTGCAAATCAGGACACTTTTGAGCTGAAAGGAATATAATAGAGAAACCAGTTATACAAAGAGAAACACACTCAGTCCAATATTAATAATTTACAAGAAACCCTTTTTTTTAACCTAATGCAGTACATTATGTATGTGACAAATCAGTGATTTGCTAAATCACCTACAATTGTCTAATGAAGCCACAACTTAAAACCAAGAAATCCTCAAAAAAAATAAATGAAATGCAAGGCAGTTTTTACTTTTACCTTACAATATTTTTCATCATTGTGTCAATCTGTAATTACAGATATAATGTTAATAAAATGCACAGATGGAAAAACAGGTTAAGTGAAATTACCGTAGTTTCAGTTATTAATTCTGTAGATGTCTTTAAAATTTTCACAATATGCTTAATTAAAACAAAGCAGGCATTAAGATCCAGAACATAGAAATTTCTTTCAGTATCCAGAGAAATTTGTCCCTTTTATAGATGTCAGTTATCAGAATATCTTCGTCAAAATACAGCCATCATTGCTATGTTCTTATATATGCAATATCCCTTATTAGTAAAGCAGACAGGTTTACTTCTACATATTATCAAAAATGTTGCCAGTTTTCATGAAACGTCTAGAGGAATATACTCTATGATAAATTTATGCCAACCAGAAGGTCCAGATGGCAAACTCTGCTTTTCCTGATTGTGTATTTTACTAAACTATGCCAGCAGTATTATACCACTATGACCACAGTAACAGAGATAATGCCCCAATAGCCAACATTAAAGCTCCTGCCATTGCAACAATCCACACAATGACATTGAGAATGTGGACAGTGGATTTTGTAAGAAAATTTGGATGTCTAAGAGTATGGTGGATCGCCAAATATTGATCCAAAGCCATTAGGAAGAGAACATTCGAATTCACTGTAATGATATAAACAAACAACAACAACAAAAAAAATACACCAAGAACAATAGAAATGAAGCAGGACAGTAGTACTCTGAACAAAACCTTGGGAATCCAGTGAGAAAGAATTCTGTCAGAATGCTGCTATTTCCTTCTGGCATGATTAATTATTTTTGCAGTGTAAATAGTCAATGATTTATTGATATGATGTCTTTTCTTTTTTTCTAATTGTTATTCTGAAAATTAATCTTTAAACACAGCCTTCAGGCCTTTTTTTCTTTCCATTAGTGTATAGGACAAATGGACCTTAAAATTCTTGAGTGGAACTTCATGTTATGCATGAAAATAAATCACAGCTTTCCTTTTTTTTTTTTTTTTTTACAGAAGGTGGGCTATAATTGACAAAAATAAAATTAGTCAGTTGGGAAATACTTAGAATGTTTTGCAAAACAAGAAACACTCTCCACATGATGGTTCATTGGGACAACCAATGGTTTAACAATGCTAATGGGTTGTAAATCCCACAAGAGTAAACAGCTGAACTTCAACAAAACCCCAGCATGCACCTAAATTAATACTGAGGAAGGAGTGTTAATATCCCCAGTGTCTAATGATGGTCTCCCATCACACAGCAAGTGTTTAATCCGAGTGGATTTTTTCACAGCTAAACTGTGAAGCCTGTTTATTTACTGGACAAAGTCTGCCTGTAGTTTTTGTTATCCCTCTAGTTATTTGTAGGAACTTTAGTTTTAGTGAAAGAGATGGGAGTTCAAAGGTAATTGCATAGTAATTGTATGCTGTCAGACAATGATGATAGTCTTAAGGAGAGGAAGCAAAAGATGCAGCAGGTCACCTTGAACTGTTATGAATCTCCTTAAAACAAATTTAAAGAAGAAAATATTTTGACAGTGAACAGATTATGGCTGGCAAATGGACAACAACTCTTCCAATTAAAAATTGATAAAGACTTGCTGGTTACATCATCTCAAAATTCTAATGAATTTGTTGCTTTAATGTTTTTCAAGGCATTTTAAAAGTAAATATTTTAGATTTTTAAAGGTTTTTCTCAACTAAAAGAAATATGAAAGACCTATTTAGGCTTTGAAAATGTGTTATGCAGAGGTTTCATTGCTCTCTTAATATACCCACTCAGTGTGAGGAAACAAACTGGTATAATAAATGTTAAGGGAATAGCTGTTGGCTTCCTGTATTTTCTTGTGGAGGACATTATCTCAGTACTGAACCATGTAGTACTCACCTCCATAAACACATTCAGTGTGGCTTTAGGCCTTCTGTGCTATAGGTCTTATCATCCCAAAATGAATTTCATCTTGCAATTTTACAAAATTTATATTTAACAATTGTATAAACCTTGAGATTTCAGCTTCTTTATAGATACAATTGTTAAGACTTGTCGCACTTGAAGGGACTAAACAAAATTGTTACAGCGGTGAAAAGGCTCAAGTGCAGGAACTAAGATTCAGAACACGAAAAGCAGTTTCAAGGAATTTATTAACACCAAGATGTATACAAAATAACAACAACCTGAACACTGTAACCGGAAACTAAGGAGTATCCGCAAAGCGTAACGGAACTAGAGACCCTCTAAAGGAAAGGCAGACTAACTACAGGAACTAGAAAAACTCAACAGAAAATCCACTGTTGGTAAAACCAAGGCAGGAATTCAACGAAAACACTAAACTGGATATATATATATATATATATGGATATATGTAATCCCGACTACCAAAAATTCCCAAGGACAAAATGAAACCAGTGTCTACCAAATGGCACAAACAACTAGAAATAACGATAACCCCAGAATTAAGTGATAGCAAAATACCTGGATTAACAAACTACACGGCCTGGTCTGCAAGTCTGTTAATGCTAGGGCTAAAGAACTTAATTGAATGTCCTAGGTGAGACAGAGTCCAAGCTAGAAGCCAGAATCAAGCAGTCCAGGGGGGGAACGGAACTCCTCCTTGATGTAACTCAGCCTGCAGTCGAAAGGTTGGCTTGCCAGAGGACGACCGGTGGCTGGCTTCAGACAAGGTGAGTATGGCGTTCCAGATGGCATGGCTGTGTTTCTGTGACAGCGGCAGGTGTGCGTTCCAGGACCGAGGATCCAGAGAATCCAGGTAAGGCAACTCACTGCAGACAGTGTGGACGCTGAATAGCCAGGGACACGAACAGGTAGGAGCCGATACTAGACAGAGAGAAACAGGATTACAAATAGCTCGAGAACAAAAGCCACAGACTGTAAAGTGCAAGGCACTAACTGAGGATGGAATTCAATGGTCCAGCTCAGAATGAAGACTGGCGTCTCATCTTATAGGGAGTCCGGAGTAGATGATGCATGACTCCCACCTGCACTTCATCTGCTGATTACAACTCACCACACCTGCCGCCACTCAGCTGCACCACTGCACACCTAGAAGAGGAAGAGAGAGAGACCAAGCCCAAGGGAGGGCCTTGGCCACTAGCCACAGCCAGAGACTGTGACAAAAATGTACAGTGGTGGAAAAAAGTTTTCAGACACCCCATGCATTTGTGAAATATTGCATTACGAATCACTCTTAGGTCTTCAAGTGCAATTTCTTTGAGTACAGTCACAGCCAAAATACTAAACAAATCTGTAAAAAGCCATTAAAAATTTTAAATTGATTGGTTCCATTAAAGTTCCTAATAAATTTTGAGTATTGAGTCATTTTGGTACCAGCGCTCCACTAATGAAGGTTGTGCTTTTTATTAAAAGACACCATTTGTGTTGCTATACTTCGTGTCTATATAAAGCCAGCACATTTGAAAGTTCTTCAGACACAAAAATGGCTAAAACAAGGAACTTAATGCAGGACACACACCTGGAGATACAGATTCTCAGCCAGGAAGGGTACAGAGGCCGCCAGATACCCAGAAAGTGCAGATGCAGTCCTTTCATTACATTTAATTATTATTACTCCACCAAGGACTTATGTGACGATCGGCGTACGTTTGTCTGTGAACCCGTCTGTCTGTCAGTGTGAAACATTAGACCTACTCAAAAACGGACCAACGGATTTGGATGAAATTTTCAGGGGAAGTCAGGAATGACACAAGGACCACCTCATTAAATTTTCACAGTGATGTGGCTTATAGTCTGGATCCACGGCTTTGTTAAGGATTTCCCATTGGGAGATATAGCTGTCAGCACAGTGTCGCTGTAACCACGACATGAACACTGTGTCAGTTACCTGCTGACGATCACATGATTGCGATCCTACTACAAATTGACTGCGATTTATCAGTCGGAAATCATACAAGGAATAAATGATTAAACTATGGGATGTTTCTGAGTCCCAGCAATTCCTGCCGTCCGCTACATATTTAGGTCACGCAATGTAGCAAACCCCAGCCAGAAAATGGTGAAGCTCCTGGTGTTTCACAAAGCCTTTATTTACATTCAGCTGTCAGCCTTATTTTAAACACAAATTCACCTTTCTGTCCTTCACTTCTTTCTTCAGGAAACACCATAAGAGCTTGTCCACATTGCAGCTAGGTGCTTATAAGTTCATACACATCCCTTGCTAGGCAGCAACAGCGTGGAACCATTTTCTTTCATCTTTATGTGAATTTTCGGACTTTTCGGCAGCGTCTTCGCCATATCAAAAGAACGCTTCTTAGATGAACACTTCCTGTGCCACTGGAATGGTGACAAAATAAAAGCCCATAACATAAAAATACGCCTTCAAAATAAAACATGGAGGGAATGGTTATTTTAACAGTAGCAAAACAAAGGCTTGCCAAAAATGATGAACTGATCAACAGACCTTTAAAAAGTAATTTACACACAATTCGGTATCCATACATAACATGCACATGCATAACGCATGCCTGTGCTCAGTGCAAGGTCATTTTTTTATTAAAGATTTCATCCGTCGGAAATGATATGTCAACTGAGAAGCCTTGGCGGAGTACTGCACTCTCCGAGTGCTTTTCTAGTTTCTTTATTTGGATGGGACAGTGCATATTAATAAACGTACAATCTCATAAATTTACACAAGGTTGTAGTAAATAAGCCGCATAAGTGCTAATTTCCATCCATTGTCCCTTCAGTAGTTGGATACATTCTGCAGTGATACAGATGAACCAACAGCTTGGAAGACAAACCAAGATCTGGGTGTCCAAGGGTTTCTTCAGCAAGATATGACTGTCAAGCATGGTGGAGGCAGTGTCATGGTTTGTGGATGCATCAGTGCTGCTGGTGTTGGTCATCTCACTGTCTGTGATGGTACATTGAACTCTGCCAAATAGTGTGCCATTCATTAACATCTTTCCTCCCTCATGTATGTTAATAGTGGTTACTTCAGCACTCCCTGCTGGTGATGCACACTTACTTTATCTGGCAAATGACTTCTACATGTAGCATTTTGCACCTGTATCATTGATGGTGCAATTTTCAGTTTGTCTGACCTTTTATAATGACTTTTGGCCAGAGAATCTGTGCCCTCACAGCATTTTAAGCACCAGACACTACTGGAAATTAGGAACAGAGTATCTAGCCAATAGATTTAAAAAACTTTTTTTCAGTTGGATGACTTAGTATCTCTCTCTGTCCAAGTACAAAGTAAAGGTAATAAAGTAGTAATTAATTAATTAATTGAAATGAATTAACGGCCCTAAAGCACTGACTGACTGATGGCGGCCCCTGTGTGCCCATAAATCTCTGAGAATCCATCAGTAATAAGCAATTATTAATTAGTTTCTAAATTTCTGCAGTCTCTACAGTCTGAACTTTTCAGCAGACACAATAGTGTACGAACTGTTTTTCTTTCCCTTGCTTGATATCAAGGAGTCAAGATGATAATCAGTTGATCAGCACAAATGACTTTTGTCACTTGATTCCTTTTCTATTTCCAATCAACAAACATGCCAGATTAATTACTGACTGAGTTGCCTGTTGAATAAATCAGTTAATCATTGACACACTTCATGTTTCTGTTGTCAGACTCAGAAATAGTGTGAAATTTCCTCATAGCTCAGAAATGCTGCTTTGACTGGCACTCGTGACAAAGCTGTAAATAAAACTGTGACTTAATGATATTTGCTTGTTTTTTCAATGTCCAGAAAATCTGATTAAATGAACCAAAACAAAGGTTAATAAAAGCAGGTGGGCACTGAGATTGGCTGTATTGACATTTAAAGCGAGTGCTGACATTCAGTCCTTCCATGTGCTATGAGGTGATGAGATTGTCTTTCGTCATCACTACTAAGGACAATACTACAAAGGACTGCCCAGCTCTGTATCCAGTGTGACTGGACAGTTTTCCTGCCCAATCAGAACCTTCCATCTTGGTCAACCTTATAAACCCAAATCCTTGAAGCTGAAGCTTGAGTTTTCTGATAAATAATTATTTAATCAAAAAATTGTGAATTTCTTTTGTCAAGGCCAAGTCTCCCTCGGAAAAGAGATTTTTAAGCTCAAGGGACTTCCTGGTAAAATAAAGGTTAAAAAAACAAATTAAAAAAAAAAAAAAAATCTTACCCCTGAGCCCACTGCTGTTTGATTTGTTGTTAGTCTGTATGATCAAAATGTTTAAATATTTACTATCTTTTCCTATTGTCAATTTGTTGCACAGAGCAGCTGCAAGTTAAAAGCTAAAGTTTCGTATCACAGTGATCTATATTTACCCCCACACAATCAAAAATTAATGTCTCTGTTAACTGCATCAATATACAATATGCTGTATTTGTGTTATTCTGAAAGGAAATATCAACAGAAGCAATTAAAGTCCACTGTTATATCTCTGCTTCAGTACTTATGAGAGACAAAATTACATGACCCATGTATCAAGGAGCTTATTTCTGCAAAGATAATTGCGACATTGGGACAGTGTGTCACACTGAATTCACATTCTTTCTGAGGAAATTGCAGTTCACAAAAGTCAGCTTTTGGAAAAAAATATCAACTGATTATTTTTGGCACCTGTTTCCAGCTTGTTTTCAGTTGCATGAAAAGCACATCTTTAGTTATATAGATACAAAAGAATTGTAGCTTACAAATTCTGTTTTACACCTCTCAATTTCTTTTAGGGATTTTCTTGGTAAAAGTTAAGTGAACACTTCTTTAAGTTCATGTAATGCGTGCAAAATTCTGAAGCTCTATTTCATAGATAATCTGCGTCTAAAACTAAAACTAGTCGCTGAAGGTTTGGCAGTGGTCAAATAAAATTTTTGTTTAAGTAGCACCTTTAATGTCAAATTTTGTCTTATTTGTACATTTTTTTATTATAGTATGTAATATATGTATAATATTTATGTGACGCATAAATATAGCACAGCTGCCAGTGTGCAACAGCAAATATATGCAACATGTCCTATATGACAGAATATAATTACTGATTCAAATATCAGACATAGTTTTGAACCATAATAAACCTTTGTTTCATTTATATAGGATTTATTCCGAAACCAGATATAATATTGGCCTATAAACTTTAAATTACTTCCAAAATTGTGAACAAACAAATCATGTTTACATTATTTGCTGCTCACATTATTACACTGTGTATATTGTTGAGGTGTTTCCTTCCCAATCAGTGGTTTTAAATGTACAATCTGATAATTATCACTATGGTTCAATATGGCAAGAATGTATCTATTTTTGCTTTATTCTTCAGACTTACCTGGAGGGAGTCTTTAAAATAAACTTGGTGCCACAAGGTTTTCTATACACAGAGTATACTCAGCTAAGGAGCAGCCGTCAGAAAGGCTTCAGAACTGATTAAGGAAGGATTAAAGAAACAGGATGCTCATTTTATTTTACTATTTCGAGTCTTTTCATGTCCCCTGACCTTCTGTCATCCTGATTGTGAGCCAGAATTTAGTCTTAGCACACCATCTTGAAGGATGTTGGGAGCAGGACTTTCAAACATATGTGTAATACATATCACTCAATCATAATGTATGTCACTCTTTATTTGAATAGTGCTTTCTTTTACACTTACTAAGGTCAAAACATTTTATGCAGTGGATATAGTGAGGACATGCCTGTCCATCCTCACTCATAGCTACTCCAGCAAACCTCCACTCTCCTCCTTTTTTACTTTTCAAGATACATTTTTAGGACATCCTTTCAAGATGGGGCATGAAGATTGATTTGCAGGTCACAGGCAGGAGGATGGAGGGCAGAGGAAATAAGGAGGGTCAGAACAGAAATGAAATGACCATAGAAAGAGTACGAGAGGAGTAGCGAAGGCCAAGATGCAACTGTAATGATTTCTATCTCTAACATCGAGTGTCTGAGCACTGCTATTGAGAAATATATTTTTTTCTTCAAAGAAGAGTGTTGGTCTCCAAAATAATGAGAATTGTGAATAAATAAATATGTTTAGATTCCTTTTTGAAATAGATTTTTAATTGAGGTTCAATTTGCTCAAGCATTATTATCATTTTTGCTTATCAAATGGTCAGGAATAATAGGAAAAGGTTTAGATTTCTGCAAATTAGATAACACAGACTTACTACCTTCACTGTGCTTATGTCGGTTTTCCTCAAAGGCCTTTTTTTATGCGAGAAAAAGGCCTTTAAAACCCTCCATGCCATCTTTGGATTTTCATAAATCAGAAACAATTGTAGCTGCTGATGTTAACAAATAAACTAACTCCATAGAGCCTCCTTACTACTTCTTGCCACTGTTTCTTCATGTCAAACCATTACTTTGTTATTTCAGTCACAGTTCAGCCGTGCTCTGGTTGGCAGCTATATTACTGATATTTTCAGATTGTTTCAGATCTTGTAATGCATCCGCTTATTTTCATTTTTTGTGCTGATTTTTTACCACCAAGGCTTGAAACTCTGCAGTGTGAATAAAATCTGTTTTCAAATAGAAATGAACAGGCGGTTTTGTATAGCAGCTTTAAGAATGTTAATTTAAAAAAATAATAGAATCTTACAAAAGTAAACTTGCCTGGCAAAGAGTCTGCATTCATCAGGCTGAAACAGTATACATACTCTTTTTCCCCCCTCTGTGATCATAACTTTTATCAAACTGTTTGCTCATTTTCTATTGCAATAACGGCAAATCTGTGTGCTTTTGAACTACAAGGAATTTATTATAAAAAACTGTTTTGAAGAAAATTATCAAATCATTATTATTAGATTAGAAGAAACTCAGATTTTTGGCTGATTCACAATATATGAATCAATGTGCATTTTTACTTCAAAGCAACTTTTCAGATTGAAAATGCTATAAATCCTTCCAGCTCAATGATGTGCAAAATTGCTTCGAATGGTCTAATACAGTCAAAATAAATGAAATACAAAGCCTTTTTTACTTTTTTCTACAGTGTTTTTCATCATTCTGTCCATCAGTAATTGCAAATGTAATGTTAATAAAATGCACAGAATTATAAGGTTAAGTGAAAGTACTATAGTTACAGTCATTGAAGTGTTTGTTTCTATACTTTAAGTTTTTTAGATATACACTATATTTCCAAAAGTATTCGCTCACCTGCTTTGACTCACATACGAACGTAAGTGACATCCCATTCCTAATCCATAGGGTTCAATATGACGTCGGTCCACCCTTTGCAGCTATAACAGCTTCAGCTCTTCTGGGAAGGCTGTCCACAAGGTTTAGGAGTGTGTTTATGGGAATTTTTAACCATTCTTCCAGAAGCACATTTGTGAGGTCACACACTGATGTTGGACCAGAAGGCCTGGCTCTCAGTCTCCGCTCTAATTCATCCCAAAGGTGTTCTATGGGGTTGAGGTCAGGACTCTGTGCAGGCCAGTCAAGTTCATCCACACCAGACTCTGTCATCCATGTCTTTATGGACCTTGCTTTGTGCACTGGTGCACAGTGATGTTGGAAGAGGAAGGACCAGCTCCAAACTGTTCCCACAAAGTTGGGAGCATGGAATTGTCCAAAATGTCTTGGTATGCTGAAGCATTCAGAGTTCCTTTCACTGGAACTAAGGGGCCAAGCCCAGCTCCTGAAAAACAAGCCCACACCATAATCCCCCCTCCACCAAACTTTACACTTGGCACAATGCAGTCCGTCAAGTATCGTTCTCCTGGCAACCACCAAACCCAGACTCATCCATCAGATTGCCAGATGGAGAAGCGTGATTCGTCACTCCAGAGAAGGCGTCTCCACTGCTCTAGAGTCCAGTGGCAGCGTGCTTTACACCACTGCATCCCACGCTTTGCATTGCACTTGGTGATGTATGGCTTGGATGCAGCTGCTCGGCCATGGAAACCCATTCCATGAAGCTCTCTGCTGAAGCACTGTTCTTGAGCTCATCTGAAGGCCACATGAAGTTTGAAGGTCTGTAGCAATTGACTCTGCAGAAAGTTGGCGACCTCTTGGCACTATGCGCCTCAGCATCCACTGACCCCGCTCTGTCAGTTTACGTGGCCTACCACTTTGTGGCTGAGTTGCTGTTGTTCCCACACACTTCCACTTTGTTATAATACAGCTGACAGTTGACTGTGGAATATTTAGGAGCGAGGAAATGTCACGACTGGATTTGTTGCACAGGTGGCATCCTATCACAGTTCCACGCTGGAATTCACTGAGCTCCTGAGAGCGACCCATTCTTTCACAAATGTTTGTAAAAGCAGTCTGCATGCCTAGGTGGTTGATTTTATACACCTGTAGCCATGGAAGTGATTGGAACACCTGATTCTGACTATTTGGATGGGTGAGCGAATACTTTTGGCAATATAGTGTATTTTATTTTTTCTCAGTATACTTAATTAAAACAAGTTAAACATAAAGATACAGAACACAGACATTTTTTTTTAGTATCTAGATACATTTCCCCCACATGTACACTACCAGTCAAAAGTTTGGACACACCTTCTCATATAATTTAGTTGTTTTTTTCTTTATTTTCATGACTATTGGCATTGTAGATTCTCACTGAAGGCATCAAAACTATGAATGAACACATATGGAATTATGTAATAAACCAAAAAGTGTGAAATAAATCAAAACATGTTTTATATTTTAGATTCTTCAAAATAGCCACCCTTTGCTTTGATTACTGCTTTGCACACTCGTGGCATTCTCTCCATGAGCTTCATGAGGTAGTCATGAAGTGTAAGTAAGATACTCAAGTACCATTTCTATGGCTAATAAAATGTGTCTTAAAGATATGTGTTAATAAAATCCAACTTAGAGACAAACTGCTCTGTAACCTTGACAGGCTCCCCTGTCAGCCACTGTTGGAAATGTTACCAAACAAAACAGTAGCTGTTTACTTTGTCACGTCTCCAAACCCTTTGAGATTCAGTAACAGTGCTGAGGATAAATTACTCTCAAGGGTTGCGTGTGGCACATCTTTCCTGTCAACACTTTGTAAACGGAGAAGTCATTAAACTAACGAGCAACAATCCTCTAATGGATGATGACACACCTACAATCAACTAATCAGATCCTGGTAAACATTACGAGAAGCAAATTCTGCTTCTTCATTTCCCAAAGTGAATAAAGAGCTTTTTGTTTTGTTTCTGAGAACTGTGTTACATCAGCCATGTATCCAACAACATACAATACACAGTACGAGACATAAGAGGGCAAGGGAAAAGAAATAAATGCATGCAAACAAGACCAAAAACTCAGACTGTAACTGCATAGTCAATATAGTTTTTAATGCAATTCCGCTTACTTTAATATTTTATATTTAGCACATCTAGATTGATGTTTTACTTGCCGTCTTATTTGTGCTTTAAGTCCATAGGTGTATTAACTGTTACAGCTTTGCAAAAGTGAATTATTATTATTTTTACTTAATTATTATTATTACTGTTGTTGTGTTATTTTCCCAGCTTTCGCATTTTATGGCATAATAAAATTTATTAAAAAATGGAAGAAATAAGAGAACATCAATGATATCATATTTGCCATTACATAAGTGGCTGTGAATATATGCAAGGGGTAAACGTGTATTGTACTGTCAGCCTTTTGGTGAGCATTTATAAGATCAACTTTAGCAAATGAGTAAAATCACTCCGTCTAACCAAATGTGAAACAGCAAAACCCTTTCTATTCCTCCACTTCTAAGAAAAGCAGTATTATTTATTTTTGTACATCAAATGTTATGGCCACAGCTTGAGGCTGTGGTCAGTGGCAGTGCTCTCTCCTCCTCCAGCTCTATTCTCTCCCTCTCTTGCTCTCTCTCTCACTCTCAGGTGCGCTCTGGCGTAGAAGGCTGCAGCAGATGATTGTGATCAGTAACTGGGTGATTGTGTGCAGGTGGAAGTCGGGCAATCAAGCGACTCCTGCTCCTCCTTATAATCAGATGCCACTCTGACTTGTCTCAAGCAAGCATAAGTTATGGCAACTGGACTAACCTCGTGCGAGTCGAAAACGTTTCACCTCTCATCCAAGAGGCTTCTTCAGTTCTGAAAGCCTGGTGGGGAGTACCAGATATTTATCCACCAGGAGGGTGGTGGCAAAAACAAGTGGACAAAGACCCGAAACCAATAGACTCGTTAGGTGTTAATGTGAGTCGTTAGCCTTTGATGGGCGGTCGTTACCCCTCCCAGCCCTCTAGGAGGGTGGTTGGGGGTCACCTGACTGCAGGTGGGACAGATGGCTGCACCTCCTTGGGAGGGCTCTAAGAATGGCGTTGTAAGTGGGAGACAAGTGGTGTCTGAGGCCCCCTCCTCTGTTCAAAGATGGCCGTTCTAGTTTGACATGAATGGCTTCTTTTACCCCTCTCTCAAACCATCTGTCTGAGAGGCTGGAGTCTATCCTAGCTGACTTGGGTGAAGGCAGGGGACACCCTAGACAGGTCGCCAGTCTGTCGCAGGGCCACATACAGAGACAAACAAGCACTCTCACATTCACACCTACGGGCAATTTAGAATGATCAATTAACCTCAGCATATTTTTGGACTGTGGGAGGAAGCCGGAGTACCCGGAGAAAACCCACGCATGCACAGGGAGAACATGCAAACTCCATGCAGAAAGATCCCGGGAAAGCCGGGACGTGAACCAGGGATCTTCTCGCTGCAAGGCGAAAGTGCTAACCACTACACCACTGTGCAGCCCCTCAGAGAGATGTATGGGAGTGAAAAATTCTAAATATCCATCAGGTCTTACAGACAATTCTAAAGCATCTGTACTCAATGATACACCTGTGACATTTGTAGGAAGGGCCAGATAAATTTTTTCTCTAATTGTAATAATTTTATTTGTATAGAAGCTCATGAAATCGTTACTGCTCAAAGCTAAAGGAATACAAGGTTCAACAGAGCTCTGACTCTTTGTCAGCCTGGCTACAGTGCTGAAGAGAAACCTGGGGTTTTTCTTTTTTTCCTCTATTAAAGATGAATAATATGTTGTCCAGTAGTAGAAGGTAGTAGTCTTGAAAATAGTTATTTTGTTGTTGGGTTAGTTAATTGGATTACAGTAGCATAGTTCTTAGTAGTTCCTAAGTATTCTTGTTGTTTTAGAATTCCTGCCTTGGTGTTGCCAACCGTGGGTTTTCATAGTTTACTTGGTTTTTGTAATTATTCCGCCAGCCCACTAGAGGGGCTTAATCCGTCCTGTTGATTCAGGTTAGTTATACTTCCGGTTCCGTTTCCTAGTTTCCGGCATAGTTCTTCTTGTTGTTCTGTGTTGTAAATAAAGCATTCTAAAACTTTATCTGTGTCTGTAATCTGTTCCCTGCATTTTAGCCTCAGCACTCGCCGTAACATCAAATAGTACTTTTTTGTTGTTCAGCGTAAGAAAATTAGAGCTTCAAGGGGCTGTTAGCCGAGCTATTAAAGTAAAATCTTATGGCTTGTTTGCATTTCTATTTTTATGCTTCTGTTCGAGCAATTGTCCTGGCCAGAGACATTGAAACCTAAACCTGCATTCTTTCTAACAGCCAGCAGGGGGTGACTGTATAGAAGACAGTGAGAAAATGAGCCTAATTCTCACTTGATCCTGTACCTCAGTACACATTTTCCTAATGAGTTTATAATTTCGATTGTTAGTTTCAAGATTTTTGAACACAACATGATGTTCATTATGTCAATTATGGTCCCATTTACAGAAAAATCGACAATGATGTCACAGTTGCTCTACCCATTTTTATGTACAGTCTATGGTGTGTACAGACATAGATGTAAACTGGTCCTTGACTGGTTGAGAGGCATGCACCTGTGAAGTGGTCATTCTAACTAGTCACATTTTTTTTTTGTTATACAGTTGTCTTAAGTCCTATTCTCTAATAGTTACAGGCAAAGTTTCAGATTCTAATCCACCATACTTTTCTTTCATATAAGTGAATATCTCCTCATGGTTAGTTATTCATTCTGTGTGCATATTGAAAAAAGACTCCCAAGTTTGTACAAAGCACTGACCCTAAATGACAACAGTGTGTTATGTAGTGTAGATGCCTCCTACTGTTTAAATACCTATTGAGTACTGTTTTTTTGTAAATACTGCAACCAGGGGAAGAGAACGCATCTGTGTTGGCAAGCTGAAAACATTGTGAGTGTTTAGTAAAGGAGCACTGTGAGAAAGACTTCAATGAGGTTTACTGGGTTCAGGCCATCAAAAAAGTGCTACTTTAACCTAGGATTAATTAGAACAGTGTATATTCCCAGTGGAATATATAATGACATTTTTTTTACAGCTTTCTTTTGTGTTCCTGTGCAGCCACAGATATGAACAATTGGGCAATTTGGGCATAGTGCTGTGCTCATGCTAATTAGTTAAAAATTCGTGTGATCGAAAAGCTCAGGCTGAGGACATCCAATAGCATTGACCAAATAGCACTATTGCAGTTTGTCCTATGCATGTTCCTGTTTGTGGGATAAAGAGGAATGACTTGTTACAGGGAGGCAACATTAAGCCAGTTGTTTTTGATGTTATTTATTGCATTGTAGCTCCATTAACATATAAATCAGGAAGAACTGCAAAGAAAAGCAAGGTCTGTGGATGATGTTAAACCAACTAACAGCGTTCCAACTTGCAAAATCACCTGGAAAAGTAAAAAAAAAAAATACTGAAACACAAAGGAAGCAGCACCCTTTCAGGATAGCTGACAGTGAGTGCAGTTGGGTGAAATGAACAAAATCTAGCCAAGTTTTCAGGCAATGGGACGAGTGTCTCAGCTAAACAAATAAAATATATCAATCAGAGATATCAATCAAATATATGGCAAAGCTATAAGTAACCATTAGCAAGGGGCTACAGAATACATAAAGATATAAGAGGCTCAGTAGCGAGCATACTAACAGGTGCACATTTATACCCAGGTAGATTAGCAGTACCAGTCTAAGTAGCTGGAATAACACGATCTGAAGAATGCACAGGAACTAGTCCTGGTCAGAAGCCCTCAAACTAATTCACATAAATGAAACAGGCACTAAAATGGCTCACTACAAGGAAGGAATGCACAGAGCCACAAAGAACCATAACAATGTGGCACATGCTAGCTGTCGAAACATGCTAAGTAAATACACAGTGTGTGGGATATTTTTTTTCTCCAGAATCACAGACTCCACCTTTCACAGGATTTTATGATACATAAAAACTGCATATTTTTATGACTTTTTACAAAGCTGTGATACATTATGAAAACTGGGTAAAAATATAGTTATTATTTAAACTGTAATAGTAATAGTTTTTTTTAAACTTCAGTAAGTTATTATCACCGTTTTGAAAAATGTAAGATATATTGATATGATAAATAGGGCTGCAACAACGAATCATTAAAATCGTTGGCAACGAATTTCATTATCGATTCGTTGTGTGGCACGATCCATGCGTCACTCGCCATGTTGCAGAGCCGTCTACTTCACCTGCAGAGCTTTGTCAGTGCTGGTTGACTGAAATAAAGTTGTAAAAAAAACAAAGCAAAAAAAAAACAAAACACCTGCAGATAGGGCTGGACCCGAATAGCCGAATATTCGTCCCGACTGTGGTATCCCCCGCCCCCGGGACGTTATGAACCGAGCCGAATATTCAGGTCGTTCCTCCGTCCGTCTCTGTCACCGCCCCCCATCGAACTTGCATAAAGCAGAAGTTGAGTCTACTTTATGCAAATGAGCTGCGGCCCGCTCCAGGTAAACACACTGGACCGCAGCTGGAAACACACCGTGACCGGACCAGCATGCCACATGCGGTGTGTCGCATCTCGTGGACACGCACCTTAAGTCACTACATTATCCTACGTTTGTCCCGTTTTTAATGTAACGTTAGTCTCTCTGGTAGCTCGCTTGATGCTAGCATTTGCTTGTTAGCTGATTAATGACAGTGATAGGGCATGTGTGTGAGAGAGACACTTTTTATTTCACTTTAATCAGCTTAAGCAGGGTTTCAGTATGCACTATAAATAAACGTAACTTACACACAATGGTGGTAATAATTTAAAGATTAAGCCTCAAGTTTTAAATTTCTGACAGTGTGAATGAAGACACTGGTCTGTGTTGGAGTGAGGCAGGATGAATTGCATTGACAGGCTTCATGATGAGAGAGACATCATGTACACCACAGCAAGCAGCTGACTTGACTGAGAGCATCCTCAACATGATCGTCACTGACACGAGGCCTCTGTCGATGGTTGAAGACAAAGGCTTCACTACAATGATCTTATTTGCTGTCAGTCCGAATCTTCTATTTCTGACTAGAGAGGCGAAATTTAAAAATCTGTTTTTTTTATCCGATTCATAAATTAATTGAAAAAATAATCGACCGATTAATCGATTATTAAAATAATTGTTAGTTGCAGCCCTAATGATAAACAATTCATGATTAATAAATGGTCCACCGCAGAGTGGCTTGTTCATCCCAGGAATTCTTTGATATGTTAGTCTGCATTATTTGCATCCCAATAAATATCAGTTTTTGGTAATAAAAGCCAAATTGAGATAGGGCTTAGGTTTGGAAATGAACTATGTAGATGCTATATATTGCAAGGTCTATATGTGGTCATGAATTCGAGGTGTGCAATATCAAATGTCACCACCATGTGCAGCCAAAGAGCATTTATTGTCAAGGTCACTGTAAGAATGATTATAAAACAATTATTAGCAACTAGTAATTCATTTTTTTTCCCAAGTCATCATTTTGAGGATTTCTGTTCATTTACAGTGTTTCTAAAGATTTTCAAACATCTTTAAAATCATTTACTACATTGGCAAGATGTTCTACTATCCTTTACAAATGTTTTCATTGAATGTAAATACAGTATTTAACATCAGCATAGCGGTGTAGAATAGATGACCGAGTTGGTGAGGAGAGTGTCAGTGGTACAGTTGAGTAGTTACAGTATTTAACAATGTAGTTAGGGCTACATGTCTACGTCTATTATACCAAAACAATAACAATAGAGTAAACAGAGTCTTTCTGTATTAAAAATTTGCTTAAACAATATACAACAACCTACAAGCATTAATTTACTGGTAAAAGTCACTACTCTTATTAAAAATCAGCTTTATTGAACAAGTGTGTTTGAACACACTCGCATACAGTTTCAAGAGCAATCCACGGCAAGATACAGGCAAAAACGAGGACAAAGGCTAAACAAAGATAAGCAAACATGCAACCATTATGTCTGTTTACTAAATAACTTATCTGGTTGTGATAAGGTTCAGTCAGTGTGAAATGAGGTAAACCAAACAGGTTCGGTTTTATGTGTTTTTATTTCTTTCTCGGTGCACATTTTCTTAAGTGTGTGGCTTGCTTTGTGCTGACTAAAACATTTTTCAAGCTTTGTTCTGATTGCTGATTTTAGTCGATCCAACAGTGTGCTTTTACTATTTTCACTTTGTCCTCCTAAATCTTATAGTGATCTTGGCAGACACAAGAGGGCAGCAAATTACACAAAATGCAGCAGATATGTAGAGAGCAAATTCATATGCTGTCTGCTTATATGTTAGTGTGACTGACTGAAGTATATGCTGATGATGCCCTCTGGTGTACTTGTAGTATTGTACTGTTACAACCTTATGAAATGGAAGCTGCTGAAGGTGTACATTAGATATTTTGAGCACTGATTGCTGTGTTTATTATATTCAACACAGTGCTCCTCCAATAGGTTGTACATGTTAGTCCAAACTTATGGTGCTTTACTCTAATTTGGAATTACTGCCATAGAATAAGATGCGTCATTCAAGTTAGTAAATATCTAATCAGCAGCATACAAGATACTATGTGTGACATGTAACTTGGATGTAAGAATATTCATTTTAATCAAAATCTCATTGCTCTGTCTTGAATTTATCTTATTGTTATTTAAATTTTTGTACCAACAATTTCAGTCTCCATAACAGTACACAGACATTATGCGCTGAATCTAGATCTTCAAATTCTCAATTCAATACATTTCATCTCTTAAATCCTCCTCTAGCATATCCAATCTCAATGAACTCAAAACCCTTGTTGTACAAAGTATTGGCAAACATTTCCTCATATTACTTGGACAAGTTTTTGTGAGCATTATTAAAACAAAAAATACAATAATAGCAATATTGACAAGGTTACTGCAAACTTTGATGTGACACTGCATTTACAGCTACATATCAGAAGACAAATAAAATATAAAAACTGTGTTTTATCTGTCAAAAACAGCAGTCGTCTTGAGCTAAACACACATCAGAAATACCACATTTCTGTAGTAAAAACTGACAACATAGCTCAAGGCCTAAACGATTTACAAATGCTATTGATTTATTTGTAAAAATGTTTGTACAATTGCTGGAGGAGACAAAATGATATCATTATAATACTAATAATAAGATCGCAATTTCTTTTAATGCACAGTGGCATAATGATAAAGCACTAACGAGCTACATATTTAAAATATTGCATTAATTACTTGGCATTACAATGTACAATAGTTATAGAAGAGTTCATTGCTACTAAAAATATACTGTAGTGTTGTTTTCATATGTATTTTCTGAAAATTAACTTATGCCAGAAATTTTCTTGAGCAGACAGTCAAAGAACATTTTAGTAAAGCGATGGGCAATGAGTTAACACGAATATAGAACTTAATAAGGTAGCATGTCAAGAAAAACATTGTTGGTAGGTGAAGAAAATCAAAAATAAAATGCTCCTGCATAAGGGCAAGTTGAAAAAAAATTAAGTTGGAAGGATTTTATTCCTTAAAACATGTACTATTTTTTCTCGAATTTCTTTTGTTTTCAATCCATAGATGATTGGATTCAATGTTGGGGGGAAAATTAAGGTCGACAACCCCATGAATCTTCTTAAATGTGGCGAAATGTTCTTTAGTCTGTATGATATGATTGTGAAAAGACCGAGACACTCCAACAAGAGAAACACAGTGAGATGAGTAGCACAAGTTGCAGAGCTTTGGCTTTTGTGTCTGAATGTTTAGATCTGAAGCATGCAATAAGGATGCAGAGATACGTGTATAAAATCATCCCATTACCCACCAGTTGTGAAGCGGCCACAATACAAAGCCCATAAATGTTGTTGATGGTTGTGTCGGCACAGACCAAAGTCAGCAAAGATGGATTATCACAGTAGAGATGTGTTATTTCAGATCCACAGCGGGGCAAGCGCAAAAGCAGAAAAAATAGCACGCCTATTAAAGCTAAATTGCTTATCCATACAGCTGAGATTATTCTCATAATGTGAGCACAAGTCATGACAGTGCTGTACTGCAGAGGGCAACATATGGCGATGTATCTGTCATACGCCATAGCAGTCAGAATGAACACAGCACCTGCTCCATAGATGTGGATAAAAAATGCCTGAGCGACACAAGCTGAGTGTTGTATCGTCCCACTGTTGGTCAGTATTTCTTTAATGAGTTGTAGAGAGAGTGCCGAGGAGCCTAGAAGGTCATTTATAGGAAGGTTAAGCAGAATCAGATGCATCGGCTGATGCAGAGATTTGTTCAGCACAATGGTGAGGATTAAAATAAGGTTGCAGAAAACGATAATCATGTAGCTCAGAGTTGCAAAGAGAAACGCAGGAAAAACGCTTTCAGAGGAGATATTGAAGCCCTTTAGCTGTAAAACAGAGGATGTGTTGTACATGTTGTCCATTTCTGTGGTCTTCCTTCCTGCAAAATTAAAAAAAAAAAATCATTGGTTCATTAGTAATTAATAATTAGCATAATCCTTTGATATGCAACATCAGTTTACCAAACACATGACAGTACACAAAAAGATAAGAATTGTGTAAAGAGATAGTTGTGGAAGGAGTGTCACAGCTAAGGACAGAACTTACCAAATTAAAAAGCTGAATACATCTGCGCCACTTCACTTCAAGTCCACATACATTTCAGTTAAACATGAAACACTGTATATAACATACTGGACTAAAACTCTGGGAGCAAAATACACAAATAGAAAGCCTCAGATTTGTTTACTTCCAAGCAGAACAATTATTGTATTTAGGAACATGTCATGGATCATCCTTACCCAGTTGAGACACTACTGGCCATGACCAACTGGTGAGATGCTCAGAGAGATCAGCTGCTTTATAGATGTGATTTCTGCAGGCAGCTCCCTGGAGTGTTGAGTTTCATCTGTACAGTTCTGACAGAACACAGGTGACCCTTGTTGCTACAAAGTGTGGGCCATATGGGTGGCCTGATAGGCTGGACCAACATTGTTATAAAAATATATCTACATTTCTACACCTCTCCTTATAGATCATGGAGTGGCTTCACATAAGGCTAAAATGACTTTTTTTTTTTTTTTTTTTTAAATGAAAAAGGAGATCTTGGTCCCAGTGGGATTCCCTGAATAAATAAAGCTTAAATCTCTGAACACTAAAACCAGCTGTCGGGTTTTAAAGGCAACCACAGTGACATCTAAGCCAAAAACTACACTAAAAATCAACCAGGCTGTCGGGAAAATTAACCAAATCTAATGTTAAAATCGAAAATTCCGTCAAAATGACTTTACTCTGTTTCTCATGTTAAAGTTCGTCACATATAATCCATTTACACCACCCAGTTTCTGGAACAAGAACAAACAAATCTGTGCTCCTTGGGCCAATCAGGATTCAATGAATAACTCCGCTGTGAACAGCTGTCACAAAAATTCTATGACTTTTTGGCTGAACTGGAGTGAACTGCAGGCAGTGTTTACACGGAGGAGATAGGAGACAAGCATGGAAACAAATTCAAAATACAAATAGTGAAACATCTATAGTACATAGAACTACCATTTTTCCAGTATTGTGGGAACAATATTGTACATGTTGATTCTAGTTGTTTTGGATTTTTGTAAAGCAAAACATCAAACACATATAACTTCAGTTTTTATGATTTACAGCATTGTAACTGTATCATACTGCACACAAAACATTTTTTAGGTCCCTCCACTTCTAGCCACAGTGGCGCAATTTCCATAGAGGTGCATGAATCTATATTGTCATAAAAAAAAAAGAAATTGCCCAAAATTATTAAAAAGAGTTAACTGGGTTAACTAACTCACATTCCTTTAAGAGGTTAGTGATCTGCTGATACCATGTCAGCTGTTTTCTTAACTTCTCATGACTGTTTATAGCAGAATACTGACTGAAGCTACAGACATTTAGACTAACAGACTATTCGTAGCAACACGTTTTTCATTTTCCTCTATCAAGAGTTTGGCTTTTGAACATCTAAGCTTAAGCCTAATGAAACACAATATGTCAAGCTTCAAAAACCACTTACCTTAAAGAATGAAAAGAGATTGATGCTAACAGTCTGCTTCTTTGAGTCTGTATTAACCTCCTAAATAGTCCGGGCATTTGTATTGACCAAGGAAGAAACGGGAAAACAATAGGAAATGATTGATATAACATTTCGACCACAGAAGGTCTTAGCCATGGCTAGAAGTAGATAGAACTCAAGAAGGTCTCGAATGCAGTATGACACAGTTAGAAAGCAACATATCGTTAAAAAGAATTGAGGAAAGTTGAATTTTTTGATACCCTATTTCACAAAAGAGGTAATCAAAAATTATTTTGCAAAAACTGAAAGAAGAAAATCAAGATGTGCAACATCTTTTCGAGTGCCCAAAGTTATTACCAATACTGGGAGAAAAGTGACATGACATAATATAGATATTTTGCTTCTCACATTTAAAATTTTATTCTGTGACTAGTCTGACTATGACTATTATGAATGCCTATGAATGTTATGCATAGCTGAGTCACTAATGGCTTCACAGTTGTGCTTAGAAGTGCAGAATATTTAGCTTTTTACAAAATTTGATCAGCGCAAATGCTTAATTTTTGGTGATTTTATTTTTTTATGTAACATGAAGGATAAAGTGGTTTTGATAAAATATCACAATTTCAATCTTCGATTTGGTTGCTTTTTCCAACTGAGCTATACATAACACATAATTAATCCAAGGACCTGTACAGTGAAAATCAGTCAAAGATTTACAAAAAATTATAATATGCCTTTCAAAGCTGCCAGCAGGGTTTGTGGAAGTATTATATTATTTTTATATTCACATAAGAATTTGTGATCACACCAGAAGAACTCTAGGAATCGTCGTCTATATTAACCAATGATGTGACATTTCATCTGAAAATGACCATAAAGTAAAGATAAGGTGTGTGTGGTTTTTTTTTGTTGTTTGTTTAGTAGAGACTTTTATACTCAAACTAATGACTACTTTTACTTGAATTCTATTGTTTCCACAAAGCAATAGTACTTTTACTTGAGTGTATGCTGTTGAGTGGTTAGGATCTATGTGCTGCATGTATCTTGTTTGTCATATCCACTGTCTCTACTGTTTGTACTGTTCATACAGCCATTCATATTTATGTTTGCAATTATCTATTTTGATATTGTTATTTGTCTCTCACACTTAGATTACCTGGATCTTATTCTTTTTAGGTACTTCATACCGCTCATTCTGTTCATGTTGTATCATGTTGCATCCTGCATATACTCTGTATATTTGTATTACTCATACATCCTCTATATTCATTTATCTTGCATGCTCAAATGCACAGTTCATACTGTTCTACTATTCCACGTAGATATCTTACATTGTACTTCACTTTTACTGCTTTTTTTTATACTTCTGCTTAGATCC
Source organism: Amphiprion ocellaris (assembly GCF_022539595.1). NCBI lineage: Eukaryota > Metazoa > Chordata > Actinopteri > Pomacentridae > Amphiprion > Amphiprion ocellaris. Next base: position 28,340,954 of record NC_072772.1, on the reverse strand, counting down.
CAAGTGTATTATGTTGTAAACAGTGTTTTGAACAGTGTAACTTGTCAATTTGTTTATTGGTTGTTTCTTCACAATACCTTGTGATTCATTTTCTATTAGCACTCAAAGTTATGGCACATGAAATATTATTATAAACCAGATTATAAACCATTCAGAAACATATCAGACAGACTTTTATTACATTGTCAAATTCAACATTAATTTAAGTAATTCCCTTATCTGTAATTCATCTTATCCACCATGTATTAGAAATCATCAAATCAAATGCATTAATATTTGCACAGATACATTATTGTATTATGAAATAGTACAAATAGAGCAGAACATCTACACTTCAGTACATTTCACTGCATGCATGTCTGTTTCAATGAATTTTTGCACGTAGGAATGAAGTGCAACTGTTGTGACTTTCTTTTGTCTAAATGATATTCTTTGTCTATTCTGGTGATCTTTCAGTTCTAAAATGACTCACTGTAGAAACCAATAAACAAAACCTCAGCTGTTCAAAAACCTTGTAGTGCTCGTAAACATATCTAGACATAAATGTTAACAGAAAGCAATTTACACATGCAAAAAGTGTACATTTACTTTGCATTACAAGCATTTTTGTTTGGAGATTGTCTGCATGCAAAGTATTACACTATACAAGAATTGTAAGTTGTTGTTAGATTGTCCTGTATCTGTTTGAAATAAAAAAATTCACTCCCACATATCTGGGAACAAAGGAGATTAAAATATTAAATAGTAAGGCCAAAATGAAGATGCGGCTACTTCGTTGCATTCACATTTCTTTTAAAGAACATTAACATGCTCTGCTTCAGTTCTTTGACTTTCAGTCCATATATGATTGGGTCCAAAACTGGGGGGAAAATTAGAATGGACACCCCACAAGCCCTTCTCAGGAGAGGGGACACACTGTCCAAGCGATGAGAAATAAGTGTGAAGGCAGTGGAGATTTGTAAAATTAGGACAACAACTAAATGCGTACCACAAGTCTGCATGGCTTTTTGCCTGGCATCCCTCTGATTAGTCATGACGCAGGTACGCAAGATTTGTGCATATGTATACATCAGTATTGACAGAGAGCCTGCCTGAATCACAAAACTAGCAGTAAATCCATAGTAGTTGTTCACAGTGATGTCCTCACAGGTAAGTTTCAGTAATGACGGATTGTTACAGTATAAATCCACTATATTTGTTCTGCAAGCTTTCAGACGTGCAGTCAGTATTATCACTATAATTATAAAGGAGAAACTCAAAACCCATACTGAAATCACAATTCTCATTAAAGTGTGTGGAGTCATGATGGTATTATACCTCAGTGGACAACATATAGCAACGTATCTGTCATATGCCATAGCGCTCAAGATCAACAAGTTCCCTGTGCCATAAAAATGAATGAGAAAAGCCTGAGTAATACATGCAGGAAAGGAAATCAATCTTTTCTGTGTCACAATGTTGAGAAGTACCTGAGGAAAAAAAGCTGTGGCACCGATCATGTCACTAATGGGCAAGTTGAACAGCAAGATAAACATGGGCTTATGCAGTTTTTTTCTTACAGCAATAGTTATTAATATCAACAGATTGCAAAATACAATAAATAAGTAAGTAACTGTTCCGAATATAAATGCTGGATAAATATGTGTGGTTGATAAGCTCAGTGTTTCCAATGTTAGTAAATTCCTTAAAGATGAATTTCCATCCATAATTATACAGGTTTTTGATATTGTTGGCTTTCCTTATATCTTGCCAACTGTTTAAGTAGCTTCACCTGAAAGAAATGTTCTCATTAACAAGCAATTTCAAATTAAGTGCAACACATTGAATGAAATGTCAGTGTGGTTTGCTACCTGTTGCAGTGTGTTCTCCGATCATCACCCTGTGCTGTAATGACCAATGAACAAGATTTTATATCTGATAAACAGGACTCTTGAGACAAGGGGGGAGAATTGTGTCAAGAGAGCCTGAGTCCTTGCATGTAATGGGACGTGCACAATTGATACATGCTTTTATTCTAATTTTTTTTCTTTTTGCCTCACCAATACCTTTTCTGTGGTTTTATTTTGATGATGTGTGTACTTTACCACACAACTCCACATGAAATATTTGCTGTTAACCAAATGGGTGGCTTTGCCAAAGAAACTAGAGAAATATTTTACATCAAGATAATGTAAATTATCAAACAATCTTTATTTGATGCTTTAAATCAGTGTTCTCAGTCAATCAAGTAGGGATCAAACAATATGGGTTTTTCAAAAAACTTGGTCTCAAAATTCAGGGCAAGACATACTTCAATAAAATAGTTTTTAATCATTTTGTTTATTTATGTTTTACAGAATGTTTAATTAAAAGACAACTTTGCAACATTTTCTCTGTCGTGTTAATAGGCTATTTTCTAATTGATTATATCAGATAGTGCCATTGGTGGGATGTTACTCAAGACTATATTTATAAAAAAACAACAAAAACTTAGAATAGTTGGTCAACCCCTATGTACACTATATTGCCAAAGGTATTGGGACATCTGCTTTTACACACACATGAACTTTAATGACATACCATTCTTAATCCATAGGGTTTAATATGGAGCTGGCTCACCCTTTGCAGCTATAACAGCTTCAACTCTTCTGGGAAGGCTGTCCACAAGGTTTAGGAGTGTGTTTATGGGAATTTTTGACCATTCTTCCAGAAGCACATTTGTGAGGTCACACACTGATGTTGGACCAGAAGGCCTGGCTCTCAGTCGCCGCTCTAATTCATCCCAAAGGTGTTCTATGGGGTTGAGGTCAGGACTCTGTGCAGGCCAGTCAAGTTCATCCACACCAGACTCTGTCATCCATGTCTTTATGGATCTTGCTTTGTGCACTGGTACACAGTCATGTTGGAAGAGGAAGGGGTCAGCTCCAAACTGTTCCCACAAAGTTGGGAGCATGGAATTGTCCAAAATGTCTTGGTATGCTGAAGCATTCAGAGTTCCTTTCACTGGAACTAAGGGGCCAAGCCCAGCTCCTGAAAAACAAGCCCACACCATAATCCCCCCTCCACCAAACTTTACACTTTGTGCAATACAGTCAGGCAAGTACTGTTCCCTGGCAGCCTCCAAACCCAGACTGGTCCATCAGATTACCAGACAAAGAAGCATAGTTTGTCATCCCAGAGAACACGTCTCCACTGCTCTAGAGTCCAGTGGTGGCTGCTTTACACCACTGCATCCCACGCTTTGCATTGCACTTGGTGATGTATGGCTTGGATATAGCTACTCGACCATGGAAACCCATTCCACAAAGCTCTCTATGCACTGTTCTTGAGATAATCTGAAGGCCACATGAGGTTTGGAGGTCTGTAGCTACTGACTGTGCAGAGAGTTGGTCATTTCTGCACACTGTGCACCTCTGACCCTGCTCTGTGAGTTTACGTGGCCTACCGCTTCATGCCAAAGTTGCTGTTGTTCCCAATTGCTTCCACTTTATTATAATACCACTAACATATATTCCTCGATAATTAGTATCGAGAAAATTTCATGAATGGACTTATTGCATAGGTGGCAACCTATCACGGTACTATGCTTGAATTCACTGAGCTCTTGAGAGTGAGCCATTCTCTCACAAATATTTGTAAAAGCAGTCTGCATGCCTAGATGCTTGATTTTATACACCTGTGGCCATGGAAGTGATTGGAATATCGTAATTCAGTTATTAGGAGGGCTGTCTCAATACTTTTGTCAATATAGTGTAGGTTTGAACATAAAATCTTGTAAAAACTCATTTTCATGATTTCATTTGAACACTGATGATTGATGAGCTTGTAAGAGAAAAATCCATCTTTGTCTTATATTTCAGATCCAGAGCTCACATTAGTCTGCATATTAGAAGACATAAATATATGCAGACACAGTTGCAATAGTTTTTTGACTCTGTTCCAGAAAAATTCACTCTTGACATGATCTGTCATTACTGTGATTCATTTTGTCTTTTGCTCTCATTTGTGTTCTGTCGTCATGAAAACGAGAGAAATAACCTCTGCTGTTTCATGTGATGAATGCGAACAACTTGCAGGACATAAGAAACAGATTTGTTTCAGTCTCGAGGAAAAATACTCCCTGACTAAGCTCAGTACTTTAATAGGTTAATAAACCTGAAAGAGATCTATTTGTATACAGATTGTACTGTTACAGTCACTAGTTGCTGTTGTACTATTTGTTGATGTTTACCAACTAAGCAATATAAGAAAAAGAAGAAAAAAATCATGAAAATATAAGATAAGGCTCATGAAATATTAGCCTTGTCTTAGTTGTGGAACTTTTAACCTACAAGTGAACTGTCTGTATGATGTCCTGAAGACTTTAGCTCTTGTTTAAAGCTACTAAATAATATTAAAGTGCAGATGGATGCAATGCATTGTTAAAATGGTTGCCAAAGCAGATTCATCTTATTCATAGAACAACTGACCGGCTTTTTACTCTTGGAAAGTTACTGGAGGGGTTATGGGAATTTGTTCATGCGGCTTACAAGTGCTTCTTGGACATGAAGTAACATTTTTACTGTGTTGCTGGTTCATTCAGGAGTGTGTGTGGCATCAGTGCCTTTGACATATTTTCAATCAGTGTTTCCATCTGCGAATACATACCAGTAAAACCAGTGTCAGATATTTTTAATAGATATTCTACTGTAAAATGTCCAAAACTGTCTAATATTTACTGAAGAGGATCTCAGATTTTAGATTTTTTGAACAGTGACCTAAAAGCTAATTTCTAAGAAACACAAACATTTGGAAAGAGTCAAAATCATAGCTGATCTCAAATCATGGTTTTAAAGTGTGTCTAATCAATTATCTTTCTGGAAATTTAATATCTGCTACCCGAAAGGTGCACAATACTATAACAAACCAAAAAGGGAGAAACATTTGTGGCCAGTGTGCTGAGGTGTATTTGTTATTCAAAAAATTCTAGTATTAATTGTCTATTTATTGCTTTCTGGATCTTGACATTATGAGTCTGTACTTAAGACAGAGTCTGAGCTGAGCAACATGCTGGTTTGAGAGATATTTATGACATATTGATTTAGTGATGGGGCTGACAGTGTCTCTATGCTTAGCACTGTCACCTCACAGCTAGAAGATTCCAGGTTCGTGTCCCAGCCTGGGCCTGGGATCTTTCTGCGTGAAGTTTGCATGTTCTCCCAGTGCATATGTGGGTTTCCACCAGGTTCTCCGGCTTCCCCCCCCCACAGCCCAAAAACATGCAGAGGTTAACTGGTGATTCTAAATTATCCGTAGGTGTGAATGTGAGTGTGCCTGTCTGTCTCTATGTGTAGCCCTGAGATAGAGTGGTGACCTCTCCTGAGTCAGCTGGGATAGGCTCCAGCATCCCTGCAACTGAAATGAGGATTAAGCGGTATGGAGATAATGGATGAATGGATGGATGGCTCTTTCAGATCCTCTTCCTCCATCCACCTCATGGTGCCCTCCACTAGCCTCAGCACCATAGAGAGCAGGGCTTTCAGCTGCTCTGCTCCCAAACTCTGGATCTCACTCCCACCGGACATCCGTCACATTGACTCTGACTCTTTTCAAATCCAGACTCAAACCTCACCTGTTCATGACTGCCCAGTCTCTTTAATTACCCTTTTCCTTTATGTATGGTTTTTATCTATTCAGTTGTATTTGTTTTTCTTTGTCAGGTGTCCTTGAGTGTCTAGAAATGCGCTTATGAATAAAATGTATTATTATTATTATTATTATTATTATTATTATTATTATTATTATTATTATTATTATTATTACTATTACTATTACTATTACTATTACTATTATTATTATTATTATTATTATTATTATTATTATTATTATTATTATTATTATTATTATTATTATTGTGGATAGATGGATTTAGTAATATTGTCTCTTCAAGTCTGTCCTCGATCACAAAGTCATTTGACATCACATTTGGTGGCAAACTTGCACCATGCCATCTGATCCCCACTCTTTGCACTTTAGCACAGATCACATTCATGAAGCTTTGATAAATGCTCTTTGAAGACTCTGAGAGAATATATTCTTAAAGGCATTTTATAATTTTTGAAAGATCCTCATAGACTCTTTGCTCTGTACACATTTCAGTCATGGAGCGCCTTGTATTGCTGTCATATCCTGCTTGATAATGATAATAAAGCTTCTATTTCTTTTGCAAGTGCTTCCCACACGTATGACAGTAATACTTGATAAACGTTTCAAAATAACTGGATTTTATTAATGGAAAACATCAGACATCTTTTTATAGAAAAGCATCCTCTTTTAGATTATTCCTCTTTTTTAAAAAAAAAGAAAAAAAAAAGCAGTGTCATTAGTAGATGTGAAGTTGTTTGACACCAGATAGTTATGGAACATAAACTGAAACACAGTAAATGAAAATGTGCATTCTTAAAACGATGAGCTACAAAGTTCACTCTTCTTTACAGAAAACAATATTTAAACATACAATAAAAAGGAAAGATGATAGTTAATAACAGGTTGCATTTTAAGTCAGTTAAAACTCCTTGAATTAAAATATCAGCAAAACATGCTCGACTATGTGCAGTATGTTTTCCATATACTGACCGCTCTTCTTAATCAACACAAAGCACCAAACACACCAACTGAAAACGCTAAAAAAAAGATCACTACCTAGATAAGTTACTAGCTCAAATACATTTTTATGATTGCAGTAAGCTGCACCTTTGTTTTTTAAATTCACAGCAAGTCATATTTAGTCAAAACAAAAATATCAGTAAAGAAATGCTCAAATCCTGTCATACTCAAAAAACAGCCTTTTCATTTAGATTTAGGGCTTTCACACAGAACAATCCGTGAAGTGGAATTGAGCTCAAGAGCATGACATTCCTGTGGTTTCATGTACAGTTGTCTCCACGGAAACTTAGAAGGATACTCTGTTTTTTAACACTCTCAGCAGAGTGGTTCGTATTTCACTTGTATACAGCCCGTATACGATCGGATTCAGGAGTGGAGGTACAAGAAATATGAGCATGCCCATTATCTTCTGCAAGTCAGCAGAGACATTTTTGAACCTGTGAGATAAAATAGTGAAAGTTCCCACCACTTCAAATACGATCAGTATCACTAACTGTGCGATACACGTGTTGACGGCTTTCGTCTTTGCTTCAGATTTTCTTGTAACCACACATGTGATCAGGATTTTAACATAGGAAAACGCCTGAATAGACACACTCACAGCTTGCATGACCGCCGTGTTAAACAGCCCAATGATATTATTGACTGCCGTGTTCCCACATGTGAGTTTCAGGAGAGACGGATTATCACAGAACACATTCATGATGACAGATTTGCACCTGGGAAGCCTCGTCTGCAAGGAGAACAGCGATACAATCAAGACAAAGTCAAGACCCCAAACTAGGGAGATGATGCAGATAACAACTCTGGGAGTCATAACAGAGGTGTAGCGTAACGGCATGCAGATGGCAACATATCGATCAATGGACATTGCTGCAAGAATGAACAGTATTCCACCACCATACATGTGGAGCAAGAAAGCTTGTAAAACACACAGAGGATAGTGAACCGTGTGTGTCTCCGTGACAATATCTGAAAGTACTTTTGGCAGCATTGCAGTTATTCCTATCAGATCATTGAGGGGGAGACTGAACAGGATGAAATACATGGGCTTGTGAAGGTTCCTCCTTAGCATGATCAGAGTCAGCAAGGTGAGGTTGCAGGAAATTCCAAAAAAATAAATCGCAATACCCAGAAAAAATATGGGATACTTTCCTCCTGGTGGAATAACAAACGGGTCCAAGGTTAACTCAGAACTAAAGCCAAAAGATTTGTTTTCCATTGTCATTCAAATGAATGAGACAGTTGTTAAAATGTATCAGAAATGAAGTCAGTGTGCACAGAAGTCACAACATGGTACTTTCAAAGTGATGCTGCCTAAAGTGTTGAGAACGGGCCGTCTCACTGTATTTAATGTCACCATAACCGTACGTCGTCTACGTCACCTTTTGCCTTTGGGATTCTTGTTGGCTTTGCAAAGATATGCAATATCAGGATTACTGAAAATACAAAGTTCTTAGATTTTAAAGGCACATTTGGGTTTTTTGTTTGTTTTTTTCATTTTGTACTCCGTATGTAAAGTAAATTACAGTTTTACAGTAGAAGTTCCCTCAAAATACTGAATTCATTGCCAGCAAACTGATGAATAGGATGAGTTTACATGCATTGATGATTGAAGCATAAGTGACAGGCTCAAGATGGAGGAAACCGATGAAGAAGAATTTAAAATGAAAATGGGTAAAACACACACAAAAAGAAACTATGGGGGGAAAAATGTGCACCATTCTACTTATTTGTTGTGAGCCTGACTCAGGGTTTAAAATGTAGAGCTGTTGCTGCTTTTGTTAGCAATTCTAATCAAACAAAGAGAGAATCAGTAGATTAGCCAAGGCCATATTAAACAAAACAACCTCTTTATTCTGCACAGTTTATTTATTTATTTGTTTTAAATTTTTGTTTCGCTGATGATCTGTACATTTGATGACAACAGATTTTAACTTTTCTTCTTGAGCACCTTTGATAAAAAGGAGATATGAAGAAAGTTCGATTCACTTCTTAGTGAAGTTAAGTTTTGTTTTAGATCATAAACAAATGTCAGTGTCATGTTATCAGCCCTCATAATAACTGTTTTACTTTTATTTGTCATTACATCAAGTCTGTAATCATTTGAATCACAGTATTTAGATAGAATCAAGTAGTATTTCAGCAAAAGATGCTGGACTTCTCATGTTTCAAAAGTTTACAGTGATTTTAAAATGTTAAATCTACTGTATGTCTGTTTCAGAGATTAAATTATATTAAAATTATTATTAAAAAATATCTGTTTTAAGAGTGGAACATCAAATCTAAATCCATACTTTTAAACACGTTTATTTAAAGGAATATATCTTTATAAATATCAATCTTGAGAGCCATAAGACAGCTCAGATCACATTAATACAACAATATCAGACACAGCAATAGAAATAATGTAAATTATGTTTTTTAGGAACTTTTCAACTCCAAGGAATGCTGCTAAAGTCTTATGTAACTGGATACACTTTAAGTAGGCAGAATTACATCAGCTCCATGCCTCATTACTTTGTCAAAACACATTTATTAATGAGGACCTCTGAGATATGATGAAAGGATGTGTTATTAACTGTCTCACGTTGTAATTAATCCCTGGACAAACAGCAAATCTCCGGTCCTTAATGAGATACTGTTTTATTTGCTAATGAAGGATGATGTTTAATAACGCCCATGGGAGGCTGCGTATGAATGAAATGTTTACACGTTGTTATGTCAGGTTGCCTTTGACATAAAAACTTGCAAATGTTTGATTTCTGAACTTTCATGTTTAACACAAGTGTGTTATTATGTAAAACATTTTAAACTCAAGCACTGCTCTATATCTCTGCTTTCTGCTGAAAATAGGTTTTTTTTCTCTACATTAATTTGTAATGTATTAGTTAAATATCCACAGAATCATGTTATGATGTATTAATATTTATGAAAAGTGTGTTAAAACATTGTTATTCTGCTTTTTTACGTTTGTTTATGTATCTCAGCAGAGAAACGTTAATTGAAACAGAACGCTAATGTGGTCACATCAGGCCACAGGGAACTAGGACATTATTCATTCACACAAAAGGCCAGTTAGGACATTAGGAAAGACTAATCATCTCCCTCTGAGAAACGGACAGGATGGACCTTTGAGCTGCTTTCATAATTGATTTGACCCTCTAATTACTTGGTTTGCTCTTTCTCCAGTTGTGCTGCCTCACAGCAAAGTGCATCGTGTGAATCTGCTGTCTCAGGCCTTTTCTCTGGAGAGTTTACATGTTCAGCTGGACTTAAACACAGCCAAGTTAGGTGAACTTGATTCATCCTGTAAGTGGCCGCTTGGTCTGCTTCTGCATATTAATCCCAACAGGAACTCACTATGAAACTGAAAAACTGAATCGTCTGTTTCTGGCAGTTTTGTTATCATAAAATGTTTAATATGCCTGAGGCCTAAAGCAGCGGTGACATATAGGAGTTTAGTGCAGTTTTGTATTGCTTTACGTTTGAGTGTGTATAAAGGTGCACTGAGTGGTTTACATATCCATACATTAAATGTTTTTATTCACTTGAAAATACAAAAAAACACAACTAGATTGCTCAGTAATCCAATGATTAAGGCATATTCCTCGTTGCACTATCCACAGTTTGTCTTTTGACCTGGTAGATCGACTTTTTATGTGTTGATTGCAAATAACACTCTATACTCACAATTTTTAAACCTATTAAGGCAACGTAAATCTTTTCTTTTTTGCCTCGCATTGCTCTAATCTAATAATTTCATGACTAATTATTTTTTGATTTATTAGAATTAATCAGATGATGTCCAGCTGTTAAGAAAGGAATATGTGGGAATAAGTCTTTTTTCTTTAGCAAACACAAACAAAACTGTAGAAAATGGCATCAGGACAGTCTTTGACCCCAAGTTAGCCTTAGACATATTTTATTATCTCGTTTAAAGTGTGAATAAATTACTCAAATGAAGGCAACAGAATCGGTGACTGCAGTGTTACCATTTTTTGAGTGAACAAGTGAAGCCCTGTTAAGGTCACACACAGCATGACAGGCCACAACACAAGATGCTTTGCATGTCGTTCTCTTTTGCATCCCCACTTCTCAATTTCTTGTCTGCTTCTCCACTGATACTGTCCAATAAAAAGCAAAAAAAATGCAAAAAGAGAGCTTGAACTCCTGTAGAGTTTTGGGCTTGAGTAAAAATCCAATTCTATCACCTTCCCATGTTTCTTTATTTTCTAATGTTTGATTGTTCAGTCATCTCTTGCTCCCTTGAAAAAGATGTATATAGATTACAATGCAAACTGACAACCTTTTATTTTAAATCCTGTTTGTATAATCGTCAAATAACATAGATAAGAGGGATTGAAATAGATACAGGAGGAGAGAATGACCTGAAATTGATGTTTGGAATGTTCAGTCACCCAAGACTCTTTAACATGAGTCTAAACAAGACAGCAATTATCACTACAGACCTCCACGCCTACACATCTGGGAATTGACAAGGGGACTTGTAGATTAAAAAAAGACAACCAAAAAAACAAAACAAAATGCAAATGCGGAAGACAGTGAACTGATGTCAAATGTTGCCCGTCCTGAAGATAAATGAAATCCAGATCGGGCTGCTGACTTGGGATTCACTCCTCCACAGACGAGGTATGGTAACTTACAACACTGTGACTCTGTCTGACCGTAGGTTTTGTTGAGCAGTTATAGTAAATATGTGCAGAGAGAAGGTCAGCATCATTGTAATGTAATATTTTCACTAAAATGGAACTAGAAAAAGCTCTTAAACATTCCCTAATATGCAATAAAAAGTGTTTTCTGTTTGCATTTTTGCTGTACATACAAAGAATATGAATGAATTTAATCTTTTTCAGATTCTCCATCAACTTAAACAGGATGGAAAGAAACTCAACTATTCCCACCAATATCCTAGAGATCGAAGGTTTTGACATCTCTCCTGAGTTCATGTATCCTCTGTTTTTCTTACTGCTGTTTGTTTACTTTTCCCTGCTTTTTTCCAACGTTGGAGTTCTGGTGCTCATCATCACTGAGAAGAGCTTGCACCAGCCGATGTACATTCTCTTCTGCAACCTGTCCATCAACGACCTGATAGGCAACACAGTCCTGCTGCCTCGGCTGATGGCTCACATCATTTCTACAGAGCGGTTCATCACCTACAACCAGTGTGTGGCTCAGGCTTTTCACAGCCACACGTTCGGATCAGCCTCACATATGATTCTGGTCATCATGGCAATCGACAGATACGTGGCCATATGTCACCCCTTGAGGTACAGCTCAATTATGACCACCAGAACTGTAGTCGGGCTGTCAGCAACTGCATGGGGAGTCTCCTTAGTGCTCGTTTCTGTTCTGATTGGTCTCACGGTGAGGCTGTCTCGCTGCAGATCAGTAATACAAAATGCTTATTGTGACAACGCATCACTGTTCAAGCTTTCCTGTGAAGACGTCTCTATTAACAACATCTACGGACTCGTTTTCACTGTGCTGCTGTTCTCTTGTTCAATCGGAGGCATCGGCATCACCTATTTCAGAATAGCTCTTATATGTTGGATGAGGAAAAACAAGGAGTTGAATAACAGAGCTCTGCAAACCTGTGCGAGCCACCTCGTTCTTTACCTCATCATGCTCTTGTCAGGGTTTTTAACAATCATATTGCATCGTTTCCCAAAGTACCCCGATTTAAGGAAGATTGCATATATTTTGTTTCACGTTGTTCCTGCTAATTTAAATCCAATCATTTATGGAATGCAGACGAAATCATTACGCCATAAAATCACCCAGATACTGCAGAGAAAATTGACTCCAATCTAGTCTCCTATTCATACCGAGGTTTGAACATTAGGACATGCATGGTAAATTATGTTCACTCATTACACTCGTTTTAAAGCCTGTATGTATCTGCTCCAGTGGAAACAATAATTCGGTGTTTAGTTACATTGCAGTTGTCAGACTTCTGAAGTCAACACAACAGATTGTCACTGAGAAGCATGAAGAAATAAGAATGAGTGACAATACTAGTTTGTGTCGTTCAACAGATAGTCATACACATATGTGCAACCGCAGCTCTGTTTCAGCCTCTGGTCTAGAAATGCTATGGAAGTCTGGTTTGTGTTCTCTAACTAATTTTGATTATTGCAAAACCAATAACATCTTAATTTGTGAAATTATTTTGCATACTTTATGCTGATGTTTTCTGCCATGTAATAAAGAGCTATTACCCAGGGCGGAAACTCTAAAAAAAGTTGTCAGTGATCACTTCTGTACAACAACACAATACAAAAAGTCTGATGCTATTGTTTATATAATGCCATGCATTGTTTAATTTTAATTTAGGAAACCTCCCCATGGTCATTTTAGTTATTCAGCCTCCATTTTATGCCCCTCTAATATGAATACAGTTTTGTTTATAAAATGCAGAGTAGCTGATTTCATGAATAAATGAATTTGTTCAACATTTGTTAATGATAAGATTAGTACATTCTATTTGTGTTGGAACTGTACTTATGTGATCTTTTTGATTTTTTAAAATATTACTCATTTCACATTATAGTAATGACTCTTGTTCTTTTTTGTTATACGGCAACACTGTCAACTAGAAATGATTGTCTTCCACACAACAGAATCTGGTCCCTGGCAGCATACATTTGCAGGTTTTACTTAATATATTTCTAAATGAGAAAAATTGTAGCTATGCCGTTTTCATCTTTGTACTGTCCACATGAGCCTTAATAATCCGGATCCAGTTGTGTCATTAAGTTCTACACTTCTCTGCATGTGTCGGTGCATTTTAGTGCATTTTTAACATCTTTCAAATCAAATTTTGTTCCAGTGCAATTTTGTTGATTAAGCAGTCCATCTATTCTCCTTTGTCAGTCAGATTAAAGAGAAATATCCCATTTTGCAACATAAAGACCAGGGATAATGCCCATCAACAGCAAAGCAAATGGCTGCACTCCAGGGATTTAACGGATAATCCATGAGAGTTACAATGAGATGTTGTTTTCTCTTAGTCTGATTGTTTTTCTTTTTCTTTTTTTTTTTGCAGAACTTTACCTGATTGTGTTTCTGAAAACGCTGAATATAAATAATGCAGGCTCATGCCAGTGTGTGTGTGTGTGTGTGTGTGTGTGTGTGTGTGTGTGTGTGTGTGTGTGTGTGTGTGTGTGTGTGTGTGTGTGTGTGTGTGTGTGTGTGTGTGTGTGTGTGTATTTTTGTATTTATTTTCAAAATTAAATTAGATCCGTCAGATAAAAAAGAATCCCCTCAATCTAAGCCTGGTGCCACTCTCTCAGGCAACAACAGAACATGTTTCATTAACATCATTCTGTACTGTACAAGTTTATGAGTTAATATTCAAAATTTGGTCAGCAAAGTGGATTTCTTATTTATTACTAAAGTTTGGGATTTTGTAAATCCCTTGATGAAAAGAAATATATGCTTCTATATGTAAAAAAAAAAAAAAAAAGCTAATTGGGATTTTATTTAAAGAAAAACACAAAAATGAACCGTTGTGAAAATTCCATCATTAAAAAAGTATTGCGTTGCCAACAAGCTTGTTATTTCTTGGTTGAGTGTAATAAATTTCACACAGCACTGGGGCACATGTTGTTAGTAACAAAACTCAAAAACTCCAAGTCTATCAAAGATCTAATTCTACTCTTACATAAAACTGCAGTATAAAGTGACATGTCCTTCAGGATGTACCATCTCTAAGATGTTTGTAATTCTAAATGTTAATGAAATTACTCTATAATACTTTCTGTAATAATCTCTGTGTTATGTACACCATTTGACGTCTGGATTGTACTAGAATTAGATGACTTTTCCCATGATGAGAAGGCTCATTAGAAACACCATAATGAAAAATATCCACATGAAGAAGCGATCTAAAACTTTGGCCACCTTCTTCCACTCCCCCGTCCGTTTCTGTGTGGCTCTCTGATCCCTGTAACAGTTGGCTATGTACTCGATGTTACGCAGCAGCTGCTTCTCATTGCTTTGGCTGTTGCAGAGATTCTCTCTGTCTTTTCTCTCTCCGTCGCTCACTCCTCCCTTCCTGTATCTCCTCGGACCTGTTGAGTCTCCGTTGTCCATGCTCATGAAAATGCCGTTCTTCCAGGTGCTGTAGTGGCTGGTTGGGTTCCTCCCTATTGAGCCGATCGGACTCATCATCTGATCCAAGTCTTCTCTCTCCTCTGTGGTCACGGAGGCCACTCTCTCTTGTTCTTTCTCCATTTTGAAGGCGCACTCCTCCCTGCTTGGTCCTGCCTGGCCATTCATGGTGCAGTTGGTGTTCTTTACAGGCGGAGGCTCTGGTTTCTCTGGCTGTGGTGACATGCAGTTCTCCCCAACTTCATAAACAAAGCACATCCTGGCCAAGTACTGCAGAATGACTTTCTTGGCCCACCTGGGGACAGGCTCGGCGTCTGGGCCACAGTAGTGTATGTTCATGATGAAGATGGTCAGAGCAGTGGAGGCTGTGATCATGGTCATTGTTGCAATGTAATATTTACCTGCGGAAGGAAACAATTTTCAATTCAGTTTTATTTATGTAGCGCAAATTCACAACATATGGCATCTCATAGCACTTCACATATTATAAACATGGAACAGAGAACCAAACAATCCAAAGTTGCCTTTCGACAGAACAACCCTTCCACAGAACCAGGCTCAGGGAAGGCGGCCATCTGCCTCCACTGGTTGGGGTGAGAGTGGGGATGAGAGGGATGGGAGATAGCAGATGGATAACAGACAAATAATACAAACAGAATAATGAACATTTTGGAGAAACAAGACAAGGAAATCAACACACAGAGTTGCAGGATACAGTCCTGACAGGTAGTCATTTGAACTCACCAATAAGCGGCACACTCTCAGAAGGCGGCATGATCTCTGCAACCAAAAGCTGAAAGACGGTGAGCGCCAGCATGACGGTGACGCCCAACGAAACCTTCTCTCCAGAGTCAGCCGGCAGGTAGAAGCCCAGCGGAGCCAGAAAAGAGATCATCACACACGGTATGAGCAGGTTGAAAACGTAGAACGAAGCTCTTCTTTTGAGTTTCAGTGTGTAGGTAACATCTGGGTAGGGCTCAGCGCAGCAGCCGTACAGAATAATGTTCCTCTTAGCCGGCATCCCGAGCACCTCCCACTCCACGTTCTCCACCAGGTCGGCCAAGTCGGCGCTATCCATGGCATTCAGGATGTCCAGCTGGTTGCCGTTGTAGGTCCAGGAGCCGTAAGTGAACCTGCACTGCTGAGCGTCAAAGGGGAAGAAAGAAACGTCTACTCTGCACGAGCTCTTGGTGATGGCCGGGGAATCCCACATTATCTGGCCATCGTGTCGGATCACCACATTGGTGTCCATGGGGCCTGTGAAATGATCGTCTGCACTGGAAAACAAAGAACACTTGCATGGAAAAAGAATTTAGAGAAACACTTCTCTCATTCACGGCCAATGGATCTAACTTCATTTGCTTCAGAATCATTTGAAAAAGACACTTGATCAGGAAACAAAGGCACAAGTACACCAACTGAGAACAGAGTCAACACATTATGGAGAGTTGTGCTCGTTCCTCAGTATTTTGTCTGCGTTTTATAACTTTTCTGAATGCAACATCTGCTTTTTTTTTTTGTCAGTTCATGGTTAGCCCACAGGTTGTCACCAGACTCATCATCATCATCATCATCATCATCATCATCATCATCATCATCATCATCATCATCATCATCATCATCATCATCATCATCATCATCATCATCATCGTGGTTGTTGCTTTTCTTATCAGATGGACTGTTAAAGTCACATTACTTGGGTATAAAAAGCAGACAAGAGGCCTGGAAACTCCTATAAATAACTGCTTCAAGAAATGTCCAGCTTGTGCCTTCAATACTGACCAAAAAAACTGCATCCTGAGTCAATACTCAAATGATTAACCCAATACCAGTCCGACCTACTTGTTATATAGGACTATATCAGGTCTCCATACATAACTACTAGGTATGCGGATGGTATCGAGTCCATCGTAATCATCTTTATCCCATGTGAGGTGTGCATCAACCCACACTTGCCGTATCCATAAATATGCAGTCAAAATTTGGTTTCGCTCATCCTGTGAAACAGTGAGAATTATGAGAAATGATGACAACAGCAAGAAGGGGATTAAACACTATTAAGATCAGAGTGGAATTAGAGATGTGATATTAATGTGTGGGTATCTGCACGGATCATTTTCGCAATCTTTGTGCTGACACTGGGCTGTTTTACCATGTCGATGATTTGCGACAGTGTAACCTGCAGAGTCACATTCAAGATGGTGTCTGTGTCCTCCACAGGCCTCAGAGCGCTGGTGTAGTTGGTGAACAAATCATTCAGGAGCTTCTGAGCGTATTTCCCATGAGCACACCAACAAACTAGGGCAGGAAGAGAAACACCGATGACATACAACAAGAAAAATGAAGTATTTCCTTGAATGGACACTATGGTCTGATGATTATTTGTCCAGTTAGTTTCCTGGCCAGTGACATGTACAGCAGCTGATTCCTGCTGAGGTGAAGATGAGGAGAAACATGTGAGTCAGAGAATGTGAACGAATGGCAGATGGTAAAAGGGGACAAAGGAGAGGATGTCAAGCTAGATTGCCCTTCTGTAAAGCTCCAGTAAGAGATCAGGCAAATCTGTCATCGTGTACCAGCAGAGACTTCCTGTACTAAGGCTGCCTTTGTGGAGCATAACATGTGTTGATTTAATCCACTGGACACACAACATACGACTATCAAAGTGAGCCTAAGCAGGGAATTTAAACATTTCCTGAAAACAGCGATACTAGAATGTGCTCAGCCATCTTTTAAAGTAATTTTTCATGTTTTATAATTGAATTATTCTGTAATCATATCTCTAATTCACCAAGGAAACAACCAGGAAGATGTAATAACAGTTTCAAAATGCAAACGCTGTAATTTATAGTCCAACTTGAGCTTGTTTCCAGCATCAACAATGGATTTGGGGGTAGCCAGATGTTAACCCTGAATTGCTGTTTCTGCAAAGCCTCTGAGCTGGATACAAAGAAGGCTGGTGGGATTATGATGAGAGCAAAATCCCTCAACAACTGGCTGCAAGTTTATGGATTCTGAGTGGAGGAAGGATGGAAATCAGAGAAGGATCAGATGATCTATAAGATATAAAAACAAGGACATTAATAAAATAAAATGCAGCTGATGAGGACAAGATTTTATGCAAATTGTTCAAAAAATACAGTGATTTTTTGTTCTCTTTCTCAAATGTAGTTTGCTTTTTTTTCATGCAAAATGTAAGTAACCAAAGGCAGCAGGCACTTTTGATTGCAGGCAATAAAACCAGCCAATTTTATGCAGAGAAACGTTAGATAAACTGGAAATGAAATGAAACTTACTTGGCAAAATACTGGCACACAGAAACAAGGGAAGTAAAGTTTGGATTCTCCATCGTTTCATCTTGCAAATTATATCGATCCAAGGAACATTTGAGCTGCTCTGCTGCAAACAAGCTGCATGCGCTGTAGATGATTTTTAAACAGCAGGCTGATGGTGAATTCAGCAGTCATGAGTTTGAGATGTTGTCCTGCGCAGAGCCGCCAAGTGACTGAAAATAGAGGCGGAGCAGCAGATGGACGGAACAAGTCCTGATAGACGGGCACATGTTCACCCCATTCACACAAACTGCAAGTTACACACGTGTTCAGTCTGTCTTTAATTGCGCTCTGGGAGGGAAAAATAAATAAATCGGTCCTTTGTTTGCTGCGCTCCAGCACCACGGAGAGCTCCCACCTACACAACGAAGCCTGAAGCGCACGTTTGCGCTCATTTTCTCCAAATCGCTCATTTGGCCAATCACTGAGACATAATCCAGCATGTGGTCAGTGCATTATTTCCACCGAAGCATCTCCAGCTCTCTCACTTTCTCTTCCGGGTGCTGCTCGGTCCTCCACCTCCTCCCTGTTTCCTTCTGCTGCCCGCCGCAAGGAGGATGTTGCATCCGCAGGCCTGCGTGCATCAACCGGCAGCAGAAATGTCGTGAATGCAAATAAAAAATGTTTGAGATTTCTGGATGATCGATCCACAGCTTATGGTATCTGGAGGACTCATCTCCATCGCGCAGCCCGATGTAGTGACTGTTATTGTTGTAGGGTAGCTATTGTTTTGCCTGCGCGTGGGGTGGAGGAGAAATTATTGGTAAACAGTAAACAGAGTGGAGGTAGGTGCAATTCAGACTTTACAGGTTTAGTATGCATGCATGTGTAAGAATCAGAATGTGTAAGTGCATGTACATATTCGGAATGAGCTCAGCTGTAAATCCCAGGTGCAGTATTTCCTCTGGAGATGTTTTTAAATCAGACGTTTCCACTGTTTCAGTCTAAGATGCTACAAGGCTCAAACATCTTTGGCCACGAGAGGCCCCTGGTCATCAGGGTGTCATTCGCCACCTGTGTTCTGGCCACCGTGTGCCTCCCACTGCTTGGACTGATAACATGTGTCCTCATATCCTCTGTTTTTCATTTTGAGGATGCTACTGGAACTCACTGCCAGGTAGTGACCTTGTTTGGCAAATGTTTAGCCATGTTTTCGTCTCCTGTTCAATTTTCCTAGTTTGGATCTATTGCATAAAGTCAAGTCAAAGTCAACTTTATTGTCAATTCTGCCATACGTACAGGACATAGACAGAAAGGCAATACAATGCAATGGATAGTGCAATAGTGTAGTCAAATACCATCTGCCTGGTGTGCAAGTAGATAGATATTTACAGATGTATAAAGCAGTGCAATTAATTGGAATTGGTCCTTCCATAGGGTACTAAGTAAGCTTTCTATGTTGTGTAATTTGTAATAGTTATAATTTTGTTTTCATCTTTTTATCTAAAATCAAAACATTGTCTCCTTCAGGTTCCCAATTACCTGCCTTCCATTAGTGCCTCTATAAGCCTCAGCCCAGAGTGCCACATATGGCGGTTCTGCATCGGACTGCACTCCGCACCGAGGCTCCTGGTGGCGTTCACCTACTTTAAGTTTTATAAGACACGTTTTGCCGCGAGGTTCCCTGAGAGTTCGCTCAGCTGCTTGAACTTGGCCTTTTCCATTTCTGAAAACCTCGGCCTCCTGCTCCTCACATACGTGTCATCCAGTGAGACGTACTGTGAGTAAAACAGGTTTTGTTTGCTCTTTGGGAGAGGCTTTATTCAAATATTTGTTTTCTCTTTGAATCTCTCACTGTAGCCTTTATTTACCTTCACACAGCTGGAGAGAATATTAGATTAGTTTTGATGGTTTATGGAAATTGCAAGTAAAATTTTACTTCCTTTTTCAACTCTATATCTCTACAGAACATGCATAGTCAAACAGCAGATTGATACATTGATTAGAAGTTGAACAAATGATTATAATTTCTGTCCTTTACAAATTTTCCCTTCTCCCTTTTCTCTTTTGCTCCTTAGTTGTACATAAAGAAGGTTTTGTCCTGTTCATTGTCAGTTCCCTAATCTACATGTTGATCACCTGCCGTTTATGGAAGGCTATTAAGAAATATTCATTAAGTCCTGAGGTGAGATATGGCAAATCAGCCACTGCATGCTGAAATTTATCATGTTATTTGCAGCATTTCATTCCAGTGAAGTGATTTTTTTTATTTGTCATTTTTAAAGGATGCCAAGTCTCACCATTGGAAAGTGCGTTTCTTACTTCTCAACGTGTGCTTCTGTGCTTTTGCTGGATTCTTTTACTGGAAACACAACATGTACTGTGAATCAGGGAGTAAGTATTAAATCACTTTTCAAAGTATTGTGTACTGCTTTAAAGGTAAATACCTATTTGTCATATTAGCAGTCACACAAAATTGCATTTCAAAACATGTTTATCATTTATCCTTGTTTCTTTTAACAGGTTATACATTTTTTGCTCTGTTTGAGTATCTCGTGGTTTTCTCCAATATGGCCTTCCATCTCACAGCTGTGTGGGACTTTAAGAGCCGGGAGGTCATGGTGATTTCATCCTCTGAAGATAAAGACTTCTGACTAGAAACTCAAGGACTGCAAACCGAATGTACAGGCATTAAACCACCTGATGAGAACAGCCTTGATCCTGCACAAGAGGAAGAGTGGGATGAAGGCCTTTTCCATATATTTCCATGATGACGCCTTTAAAGTCCTTCGAGTGTGTAGATGTCAGATGATTGTGAACAGAGGATGCACTTGTGTTGCTGTAGGGTTATTCGGTTAGCTGTAAGTGCATTTTCGTGCCTCGGTGTCTCATTCATGGATGCCTTCGCCTGCATACAATGTGTTATGTAATGTGAAATTTTAACTTTTGTACATTGCACAGCAAATGTGTGGTCATACTGTACGTGTGCCAAAGTAAAGTGACTGTTCTTCAAGTGTGTTTGGCTTTTATGTTGAAATATAAAGGAAGGATGGTTGCCTTCCTCTGCTGCTGTTTCTCCTCTTTAAAAAATTTTGTGCTGTAAAATCCAAAGCTACAGCCACCCAGTGGCATAAATGAAAATTCATATGAACATGTATGAAAAATTAGCATGTTGAATCAAGATTAAACACAAAAAGTAATCTCATAAATGCAGGCAAAAATACTAAGGATTAGATCACACTTCTGTGGTGCCCATGAAACTAAAATATGTGCATTCTCAATTCTGAGTTTTAGATACTCACTGGACCTGGAAACGATGGATTTTAACACCGTATTTTACAACATTAACCCTCCTGTTGTCCTCATTTACAGGCACCAAAAAATACTGTTTCCTTGTCTGAAAAAAATCCAAAAATTCAGCAAAAAAATTCCCCACATTTCTCAAAATTTCTAAAACCTTCAGGAAGAAAATCCAATAATTTCTTAAAAGCTTTATTTAAAAAAAAAATCCCCCGAATTTGGCAAGAAAATCCTTGTAAATATTTTCAAAAAATGAGCATAAATCTTCCTAAAAAAAAATCCGAAAAATATCTGAAGTGATTACGTACATATTAGTAAAACTTCTAATATTTTCCTTAAAAACATTAACAAAAAATCAACCAAAATCCAGCGAAATTCACTGGATTTTGGTGTTTTTTGTGAATATTCTGAAGAAACATTTGTAACATTTCTTTTTACCACCAAAAAATGTTCAAAGATTTCCCAAAAATGTTGAAAATGTGGACATCAGAAGTTTCACAGTGAAAATATGCTTTTTTCCCACATTTTCAAAATTTAAAATGGGTCAATTTTGACCCACAGGACAACACAAGGGTTAAGATTCCTTCCAAATGAATTGCCACCAAAAGCTACTTGCAGTATTTAATTTTTTTTTACATAGTTAAAATTCATGCAAAAATTTTCAGATGTGACTTAAAAATTGATTTATTTATTGGATTTATTTAAGCCAGAAGAGAAACTGAAATACGCAAAACAAAGCCTGCTACTTTCTAGACACTGTGATATGAAATAAAAGTAGGTATTCCACAGCTTGGAGAAAATATCATAAAATCTGTCTTCAATTCGAGTGAAAGACACTGCTTCTTAGGTCTGCCATTAAATGCACTTCTCTGCAGTGAAATCCTATATCTGTGAAGCTTGTGCCGCTCAGTTTTTGTGACTACAGTGTCAGAGAGGTGTTGATTCATATTTATAATTCTTTTTAAGAGCAAGTAGTGGTGCATGTTTACAACAAAAACTACAACAACAAATCACTGTGGTGTTTCTTCAATAGCTCTGACAGCACTTAAAGCACGAGTGCACCTCACCTTTGTGAATGTAAAACATTATTACACTTTATGTACCACTGTCAAGCAGCATCCTAATAAGATATTGATGTATCAAAATGGCTCCTCTGAGTGCGTACTGTACAGTACAAGCAAAGGTTGTGGTGCTCTGAAGCCTCTTTGTTTTGTCCAACCCAGAATCTTTCCCCGATGATGCAAGATTTAGTCAAACACTGGAACAAGAAGTTTCATTTTGGCTGCAAGAGCTGGAATCATTCACAACAAAATCCATAAAACTGTATATTTGTTCTCCACTTTCTCACATTTACTGCGTTTACACAGTGTTTAGACTGACTGATGAATGGAAACGCCCTCATTACAGACACAACTGTAAAGTCACACGTGGCTAAGATCAATACTATGATATTAACAAGGACTGTTCCCACTATGAATTAACATCACAGCGTGGGAAATGTATACAAAATTGCACCTAAGGTGTAACATTGAACCAGTTAATTGCTTTGAATACCAATTTATGTCGCATAGAACCTTAAAACAAAACATAAGAAGGTGGTCATTAGTTTTTGAAGTCTGTGGTTGGTCACTGAGCATAATCCCTAAAAACTCAACTGTATGTATCAGAGTAAAATGTAGTAAAATAATCCTTTCTAGCACTAAAACCTGCATCATTGCTTCCTTTCAAATGTGTAGGTGATTGAAGTCCCAACTTCACTCAACATTATCTAAATTCTTTCACTCATAATGTGTCTTCTAGCATACACAAAACACCACATGTACATGAATTTCACTGAAAAGAGACCTGAACATGCAGTATTGCAATTTGCATCAGAGTTATGTTAAATTATAGGTTGTGATGTGTTTATACCATAATGACATGATACCATTAAAGCTGCTTAACATTTTTTTAAAACCTTTTTCTTAGCAGATATTTTAACTTATCATAATAGGAAAAGCACAGTTGTCATTAAAATAGCAACAGTGGTGCTGCAATTTTCAATTCAGTTTAAAATTCTAAGCCACAGTGGTGTGAAGGTGAACATCTGGTGAAGATGTTTGAGGCAAACACATCCCTTTCAATAAAAACATGAAAGAAGCAGAAAAACTGCTAGAACCCATAGGCACAACAGCTTTTGATCTTTTGTTTACTCCAACAATATGGATGTGACCTGAAGGGTTAAATTTAGCCAATGGTGGACAAAAGGTTTTTAAGTTGCTCAACTGGGGACAAATTCTCAACCTCATAGTTAATCCACAGAATTAATCCACACGGGTCACATGTGGACTTAAAGGACAATGATTAAATAGTGTGACCAGCACATAGACACTTCTTGAACCGATGACTATAAAATGCCACCTTAAAATGTAGCTTTATTCACAATGGATGCCACGGATGACAAGGGAAAGATGAGAACAGACTGGACCATAGGATCAGGTAAATAAATGTCCACAATGCCACCATTTTGTTGTCTACAAAATAGTTTCAGATGGTACATATGGCAGATAATGTGCCACGTGAAGCGCTGGTTGAATTTGCCAACTTAAGCCCTTCAGGATGAATGAGAAAACATTCCACAAGCCAGCATTGACGACCTCATTTACTCTCTGGGGGTCGACAAATATCGAAAACATGATGAAAGTGGTTTGACTGGCAATTGGAAAGTTGATATATCAATCTAAAACTTCACAAATGCCACTTTAAATGATCCATAAATCATTATTTAGATACAATTTAAAACAAACCAGAAGTGGTTGAGCAGCAGGCCCCTGATGATTTGAGATGGAAAAACCTAATTATTTTTTCTCTTATGCTAAAAAGAACAGATATAGTTTAATAAAATATTTTGTATAATTTTGTTCTGTATCATTTGTATTGTCACCCATATTTTCCTTCACGTAAAGGCATATCTACCTTAAATCGGTGCAGAAAACAAGCACAGTCTGGTCCATGAATTCAATGGAATGCGGGAAATTAAGTAATTTTGGTTTTTGTTGCTGATTGCTGCTAAAAATGTTTTCAGAAGTTTAATTTTCTAATTTCTTGCAATTTTTTTTATAGTTCCCAAAATGATATTCTGAAAGGACTAATTCTAAAGACATTCTACAAATCTCCTCCTTCATTTTGCAGATTTTGCATTGAGAATGTCATACCTTTAGTATTATGTAACATTGTTGGAGTGTTTTATGTCAGAATGTTCTGTAATGTGTTCATGACCACAGTCCCCAAAACAAAACACTTTTACAAATCCAAAAACACTTTTACATAATGCAAAACACTTTTACAACCTCCAAGACAAATTTACAAGTTCGAAAACACTTTTACAAGTTCGAAAACACTTTTACAAGTCTGAAAACACTTTTACAAATCTAAATGTAACCGGAAAGGGAATGTCCCAACTCCGGGGCTGAAGCGGAAGTGATGACGAGGAGTGGCTAATGCACTCTGTCGGTCTGATCTGTGCCATTTAAACACTCTAAAGACCGACCACACGAAAAACAAAACCGCGTCAATCGGTTTATATGTTCCCCACAAAACAGGCAAAACATCACCCGCTCGTTGTCCGTTGCATTAGCCGCTCCTCGTCGTCACTTCCGCTTCAACCCCTGAGTTGGGACATTCCCTTTCCGGTTACATTTGGATTTGTAAAAGTGTTTTCGGACTTGTAAAAGTGTTTTCGAACTTGTAAAAGTGTTTTGTCGCTTGTAAATTTGTCTTGGAGGTTGTAAACCCCAAAACATCATCAGAATATTACAGGCAAAACATTCCATCTTTGTTAATATGTCACATTGCAGGAACGTTTTATAAAAACATTCTGTCATCTGAAACTCTAATAATATCTGGAAAACATTTTTTCAATGTTGAGAATGCTTTTCCTTTGTTATAATATAATATAGTTTGACAACATCCTCCAAACATGTTCTGAATGTTCCAGTTAAAACATTATGTCTCAGGTGAGAAACATTATGAAAAAAATAAATAGAAATATTCTTAGAAGATTTTTTTTTTTAAAAAAACATTTATAGAACTTATAGGTAATGTTAGCCAGTGTTGTAGGAATATTCACTGCTTGCTTCAGAGTAAAGGTAGAAAACTGTCCTGTGCCATAGTTGCAGGATTTTGCAATGCCTGAAACTCACCACTAGGTGGCTCACTATAGCTAGTTCTTGTGACTTGCAGTACACACTCCAGTCGTGAGGGGGCGACATTTTCCGGCGCTGCGCAGTGACTCTGCGCTGTAGAGGAAGATCAGCTCGCAGTGTGTCTACATTCTGCGGCTTTTTCGGTTGTGTCTCTCGGTCGAGGGAAGACGGAGCCCTCACACAGGAGGTGGAGTTCACCGTGAGACGACTCCGAGGGACCAGGCAGTCTGCGGCAATGTTAACCCAGAGCTGAAAAGTACACGTCTGTCGGCTCTGGTACATGACAGGTAACTTTATCTCTTTGTTACACAACGCTGAATTACCCTGTAGTAACATGACAGTGTAACGTAGCTGAAACTACAGGTCTTCATTAACGGTCACTGTCTTGTGATTAGCTAAACGTCAACGGTGGCTAATGTACGTCCGTAGAAAATGCAGCAAGTCGACACCATATTGAAATACCTATAAAATACAGAAGCGTTAGTGTTACTGTTTTTTTTTAGCATTCTCTTTTATCTTCCTTTGTTGGATAGTAAATTCCAAGTTAGCCGAGATGTTCAGCTAGCTAGCTTCCCAGGGCTTGTCAGACACCCAACTACGAGACGCAAGCGAACCAAGCTGTTGGTACTTACCATAATCTTATTATTTTTCTACCTGACTTGACGTGTAAATTCGGCAAAGACCCCCAAAGCGCAGCTAAACCGACAAAGTAAGGGTTTAAAGGCTTCCTTAGCTTATGCCAGGTGTTAGCAAGCTAACCTCAGAGTACGCTGGTTCATTCGGGAAGAAGAATCACACACAAGAAGTGTTTTTTGTATAACTAACCGTATGTTTTGGTGGGCTCTTAGCCGGTTTATGTAGTTTTCTTTGAAAAGCTGTCATGTCTGTTCTAAGATACAAATTGGTTCAATAGTGAGTGGTGATGAATTGTTTAACAGAAATACTGAATTTATTATTTGCTACAATTATCAGAATTATCAAGGGATTCTGTCTCTGTCTTCTTTCCAGCATACACCAGTCATGGAGCTCCACAATTTGATGACCTTATGGATATTTTGTTTATGTCTCTTTGGAGAAAGTTGGGCTGAAAAACAAAGTTCACCCACACTGGACAGTCAGATTGTTGAAAATGGGCTATCAGGTGAGTGATCAATCGTGGCATTATTTAGTCGCTCCTCCGCAAAAATCTCATTTTATTCCAACCATAGGCTAAGCTGACACACACTATAGATTGGCAGTTGGAGTATTACTGTTCGTGCCACTTCTTTGTGATTGTGCAGACACTAAATGTAGCCATGCTGAGAATAGTCTGGCTGGCATTTGCCATTAAGCCGTGTTGTCCAGCTTAGATCAAGCCAGCTAGTCAGACAAGAGCTAATTGATCTAATATGTAGTGGACCATGGATTTAAGTAGTCACTACGTCTTGTTGAACTATTTTCAATAAATCTCTAGTTAAAATAAATATTTTAAATAAATAGTGTTCCAGCTTGCTGCACAATATTTGCACTACATATTTATAAAACCATTATGCAGGCACTTGTGTCCAGAGTTGTGCTTCAAAAATTCTTATCTGTCTGGGTGTCTCATTACAGCAAACTCCTGCAGTGACTTACTGCAGTGCATTGCACATCACGTTTTTTTCTTTCATTTTTAATTTGAAAGCTTTGTTTTGAATTACAAACGTATTGTGTGAGCTGAATAAGCTCCTTTTCTAAAGATGGATTCTTTATAAATTCAGCCTTCTAAACACTGTGATAATTGCTTCTCAGTCCATGAAGTGATTTCATATGAATGGCAATAATTGTTGCATCTGTCAAGCATATGAGCCAGTTATGAAAGACTGTGACTCAGGGTTTTAAAAGTGCACTTATTTAGCAGTTTGCACGTTTTAAAAAAGACTAAATTTTTGGTCAGTTTTGTATAGTGTACCTGAACAGCTGGACATCGACCCAGTATTTCCAACATGTTTTACTGCACTCTTTTGTTTGTGTTGCTGAACGGTGTGGTTAAACAGGAACTGGCAATATATTGTCCAAATTGCTCACACAGATTATTAAAAATATGCTCTCAACATTTTACTCCCAGCACTCTCAATAGGCCACAGTGTGTAAAAGATTATTATTTTTTTGTTGTTGTTGATGTGACTGAGATTTTCTTAGCTTGACAGTTATTCAAAGTGACGATGGGAGATAGTAACCACTGCAGTTATGAAGTGGCAAAGTTTTAGAGCGTATTCTACATCTGCATGCAGGCACACAGAATGGCTTGCGTAACTTGAGCTCTTAAAAAAAGGCAGGCTGACTGGTATGTAAATATCTTATCTTGTGTCTCCGGAGGTTTGCAAGCCAAATGAGAAAGAGGGCCAGGTTGAGAGTGTGAGCGAGTTGCAGGTGGTAGAGTTTTCACACAGGCAACTGTCATTCTTTGTTTAACATGGAGCGTGTGAAAGTTGCATGGAGCAATTGCCTTTGTGGTATGTGGCTTTGCAGGTTTGGTAAACCTGCAAGCTCACACGCTGCAGCTCAAAAATTAACTTTTTACTACACAGAAGTTCACATTGTGCATTCAGCCTTCTTAGTTCTGGGTTAGCGGTGTAATATAGAAGGTAAGGCACAGGCTCAGCTACAAAATGTGTGTAAAAACAAGAGTTCAGGGATACAGAAACAGTTTCAGACTCTAACCTATGACGTGTTTTACTTTTTTTTTTGGTCTTGTTAACTGCTTAGCCTACTTGTCTGAACATCTAGTTCTGGGAATAAAGAGCACATTAATTGGTATGATGAGCTGATCAGTGGGAGGGGGCATTACGCTGTAAATTCCAGCACAATGCAAACCAACTGCCTGCAGTTTATTATACACAAATATGTGGGTGACAGTGACTAATGAAGCAGCAGCATCAGTTGAGATGTGTGGACCTGAACTCGAACATTATTGAAAGGGAAGTGAGGTTAATTTTGCACACTGCTACACTATATTGTTGCAAGGATGATGCAGACAACATGAACATGTCAGGGAATTTATTCTACCCAGGTCCTAAACCAAAAAGCAGCCACCCTCTCGCAAATCATAATAAACTAGAACAAGGAATTTAGTAGAATTGTAGTGTTATGATTTATTTTTTGTTTTTTATGTATAGAATTCTTTACACATGTTTCTGCAAGAGCATGCTGTTGGTAAAAGCAGAAGCTTAGGCAGGATTTGGAAGTCTAAGCTACTATTTCATGTTGGCAGGAAAGGCCAATCCTGAGCCTCATCTTCCTCTTTTGTGGTTTAATGCAGGGAAATGTATAACAACGAAAGGACACTGCACTTGACGTTTGCTTCTTATAGACTTTATTTAACCATGAACACACGTCTTTGGATTTAAATTTTAAAGTTTACACAAGTAGTTTTATCTTTATGCACCTAAACCCATGGTTATCACGGGGAACTTGTGAGGTTATTTGACACAGCTCCAGAGTCCTGCAGTATATGAGAAAAAAATGTTTTCCCTTTTAGTGGGAGTGGCAGTATTATCTCTGATCTATGGCAGAGGATTTGTAATCCCTCAGGAAGGAAGAGAGAACACTGTGAGCACACAGATGCAGCATAAAAAGGCATACATTTCTCACTCATCTATAATTAATTGTGTAGCCCTACATGCAGAAATTGTATATTCTTCATTACTAAGCCTTTTAACTACCAAACCCAAGTTTTTTGACATTTATCAGAATTGCAACATCCAAATTGAGCCCATAATTGCCAAAGGCTGACTCACCTTGAGATGTTGCCTGTTTTTGGTCTGTTCAATACATCAGAAAGTCATTGGTCTACACATAAGTCTGACAGATACAGTCAGTGTCTGGCTTCTTGGTAACATCCCAACACTGAGTGAAAGGCCTTATATAAACAAGGCTTTCCATTCAGCCAAGGAATTTTGTAGTTCAGTTATCTTTACAAGAGAGCAGTTCAGTGAGGGCAATTCAACAGGACTTTGAGAAAACTTGTGTTAAAAGCACAATGCATTAAAAGTCATGAACCTCAGATTGTCAATGGAGGAGCAAAACCAAAACAATCTACAAAAAATGTTCAAGACTTTAACGATTTTCAAGTTTTTGATAAATAAAGCTGAATAAAATCAAACCATGATTTTATATAAATGCACTTTGTTTAGTTGTACATAATTCTGAATAATTTTTACCAAGAAGTTCTTTTTAATTCATTTTTTATTTCTGTTGTATAAATATAATTGTTATGTGTGACTGTTTCTCCACCAGATTTTTGTCGCATCGATGTCCCACTATGCAAGGATGACAACGCCATTCTCAGCTTTGAGGCTATCCGGAGTATCCATAAGCAGATGGATGATGACGCAAACGGCAATGTAGACGTGGTAGAAACAGACGGCGTAAGTACGAGCCTGAAAAACAATCATTACTGAGAACCAATGCGCTGTTGCAGCAGGGTATTCTGGATTGTACAGTCATAGAGGTGGGATTCATACAGTCTGAAGAGGCTTACACATATCATTATTGTAATCCCCTGTTATCTGACTAGTCACAGGATTTGCTGCTTAGGTGGTTGGTTAATGATAGCCCTGTAATGCCCTTAACTTACCCTGAGTAAATTGAGGATCTTTCCTGTTCCAGTCCTGTTTGTGCTGAAGTTTTTGTCCAATAATTAACCTAATTCACATGAAATCTGGTCGTACCTGACATGCATGTAGACACTGATTGATTTCCAATGTATGAAGAACAGTGTTAAGTGCTTTTCTCTTTAATACATTAAAGTATAATGAAAGAAGAATATAAACACTTGCTGCTTATGTCCGGTCACTGTTGTGTAAGATTCATCAGAAGTTGGGTCTGTTGCTTCTCAGGCATCACTGGTTCCTTACAGACACTGCTGGTAGTCGTTTAGCTCAGTACTGAGCTTCAGTCTAAACTACATTTTGTGGCCTTTGTGAAGTTTCCTCTGGAGAACTGTTTCAGTTTGGTCAGTCTCTGGCATGTGGTTGAGGCCACACCAAAGCAGGCAGCACCATCACAGCAGCTGTCTGTGCTTTTAAAGAGGCACTTGGCACGCAAATACCCCTAAGGCAAAGACTCAAATGTAGTGCAGTGGGCACTCATATCTGTAGTGGTTATGAGCTTGGAAATGGAAAACTCTAGAAGAATAAGTGTACTTCAAGCCTGTGCTTCTGTTTCCTGTTATCACACAGTGATTACATTAAGGAGGAGGTGATTTCCTAATGACCAAGATCAAAGTGTGCTTCTGGTTTTTAAGAATAAGCTTCTGTCACATTATGCAGGTCCTGTTGATTTCTCAGTGCATATATTTTCAGGAGAAATAATGTTTCACCTTCAGCACAGACATTCTCTCTACACTGTAGTGAAGTCCTCCCACACAAATCTATCAAGAAAGAAAGGCACCATGACTTCTTACTGTCTTTCACCCGTGTTGCATGACTCTACTTTTGTGGGAGTGCTAGATGTTATGTAGGGTTCGTTTTTAAAAACCTGGTGAGCGAGTTAGCCTACAATATAGTGGGCAATCAGTCGTGTGGTTCCATTTGCCAGCAGGTGACAACCACTATTCTAGTGGGGGCGAGAGCGGAATCCACAGTAGCATCAATTTTTGGTTAATTTTACTGTGCACCACAGAGTCTTATGTACATTATGCAGAGTTCTAATTTTAAAAAAAGATTGAAAAAGTGATTTTATTTTGTTTCTATTACCCTTAGCAATATATTTTATGAAAATTCATGTCTTTTGCTGATCAAATGCCAAAATCTTTACTCTGAAATAAAACTGGACATCACATGATATGGTTATTTAAATCAACCAAGAATCAGCCTTTACTTTGAAGTCTGAAAAAAATATAGGCTCTGCAGTGTCACTTGTATTCAACCTGTGGCTAGATACAACCAATTCATACCAGTAAGATACCTACAGTATTCTCATATCTACGAAAAATATTCTCAAATATAATTGCCCTGTCAATCAACTGATTAGCTGTAGCTTGTTAAATCAGTTGTGACTGCAGTGTAAAAGTGTAGTTAAAGAAGGGAGGAGAAAGGTTCCTTGTGATGGTACATGGCAGTTTGAGTGTAGGTTTTTATATCAGTAAGTTACTAATTTATTTTTTTTAATAGTGATTTTGTAATTGGTTGGGTTCTGAAATGTGATTCTTGACAATTAGTGTGCTGAGGTTCATAAAACCCACCCCATTTTCAGCTTTGTGGGTTTTTAATATTGTCACAGTCTGACTTTTAGCTGTTCGTGATTAGTACATGCGATGTAATGTAGAATAACTATCAAGACGAGTGAGGAAGAAGTTCTTTGGTGTTCCAGACCATTAAATAGTGAGTGGAAAACGTTGAGCTCAAGTGTGGTTGGGATTTTTGTTTTATGTTACTTCCAAAGTGGACGAAGCAAATACACACTTAAGCCACAAGGACTGCATTTTCTTCTTTTATGAGGGTCGTAAAGACCATGGGAGTGAAGCGGGTCACAGGGCTACCAATAAATCCAAACCCAACACCACTCAAAAATGTGGTCTTTGTCCTTTAGCTATTTATACTTTTCATTCAATTTACCCCAACTCAGTCAGACTTGAGTTGTTTAACATTAATATACTGTATATAGGAGGATGACAAATTAAAGGAGAAATTAGCATAAAGTGATCTTTATAACATTTGCTAATAAATGACAAAATTTTGTTTTGGAAACAAAAAAAGTCACTTAGTGGTGCAATCAAATTCTGCATTGGTCAGGCAAATCTAACTTAAGTGAAATTCTGTCTCTAACAGTTGTAGAAATGAAGCTCTCTAACAAAAGATAATGTGCAGCACTGTAGCTAGATTTGTGATGTAACCCTTGTACAAGGTTGAGATAACCTTATAAATGTCCTTTATCATTCTGCAGTTCCTGAGAGAAGATCTAAACTACCATGACCCCAAGGCCAAACATAACAGCTTCCACGGGGATGATCAGTTCATCAGTGTGGAAGACTTGTGGAACGCATGGAAGGGCTCTGAAGGTACTGCTTTGAATCCTCCCATTTCCTCTGAAGGCCAACATTGACTGCACAAACAGGCCTTTCTTTTAGATCTTTTCTGCAATTGAATCTGCGCTGTAGACTTTAAACTTGTTTTGGACACACTGCTGCACACTGATACAGTCCACCAATATGGATTATTGTTGTTTTTAATGCAGCACTCCTTGTGACTTTGAAATGCACTTTGGCAGGAAGGCAGTGTTGTTAATACCCAGTAAATTAGAGTTAATGTGTTTCCCTCTGAAAGTGTGGGTCACGTATTAGCCCTGCTTAACCTTATAACTCACTTAACAAAGGAGAAGACAGTTGATCAGATGGTTTGTCAAACAAAGTGCTGTCTACTTATCAGCTTCAGCCAGTGGCAGAGTGGACGTCATTGAAACTGTCAGCACAAAATTCACATCCACACTCTCACTTCCTTCTGACTATCCGTTAGGCTTGGCTATCATGCACTCACTGAGAGCTCTGTTCACTGTTGAGCTGTGCTGTATCTGGCACTCATGCCTTTTCACACCCTTTCCTCTGGCTTCGTTTACCCCTTTTTTTTGCTCATAGTACTGACTAACCCTGCATTGCAGTTTCTTGACAAGGCTCTAGAGGTTTTGAGCCAAGAAACTGGGTTTTTGTTCAAGAGAGCAACACTGTAACACAGACAACCCACACTTTTGACTCTCTGCCAGGATCTGGGAAGCAGATTTGCCTTCCCTAATTATTACTATGAGATGCCAGTGTATGTTATGCTATAGAACACCTCATAGATCATGCTGGATGTGGATGCACACTGTCTTATAATATGTCTTGAGTCAAGCTATATACACAGTGCAGATAAATGTTTTATGATAGTGACACATTGTTTTGGCTTTGTACGTTGCATTTACAATCCAACAATGCCAATGAGAGTACTGCTAACTTTCAGTTTTAATTTAAAAGTGTTAACATCCATGTCACAGGAATAATGTGGATTAAAAGGGAATATTAGGGGATAGAGAATATTAGATCAGGTTATATAAAGCTTTGATAAAGTACTAGTACAACAATTTATATGTAGTTACAGATTTTTTGGGATAACTGACTGGTTGAGGTGTACATCAGAATTGGTTTCTAGCCCGGTGATGGTCTGCAGATATGTGTTGAAACAATCATAAATTATTGCTGATTTCAGGGACTTTTTGCATTCAGTCTGTTTTTTGTGAAACACTTCAGTCAGTGGGGCTGAGGTTGATTGACTGACTGTGTAGTCACAAGAAAACTTTTTATTTACCTATACTGATTGTTTAGGATCACTGTTCTAAAATTAGTGGCCAGAAAACTACAGATCTACATGTAATGTACAGAGTAGATGTAAACACACTCAAATACTGTTAAAGATATTGGCCATAGTAATTGTTTCTCTTCAAAACCCACTCAGTAGCTGCGAGTCACAATGAAGCTTATTGCTGCTATTTTCTTATTACACTGTATGTGGCATCTTGTTGCAATGTAGCTTCACCAGTACTGAATTCTATGGCTTGAGAACTGTAACTATATGCTTTGTTTTTTTTCTATATTTGCCCTCAGTGTATAATTGGACAGTGGATGAGGTGGTGGAATGGCTCATCACATATGTGGAACTGCCACAATATGTGGATGCATTTCGCAAGATGAGTTTCAACGGAAGTGCAATGCCAAGGTAAGGGGCCTTTTGACTGTGTCAAGTTCTTCAAGTTGCACTAAATTTATGAAAAAGACAAAGAAGTTGTGGTTTGTATGTGTCTTGTAAAATTTTTTGTACTTGAAAAGTTCCTGACAGCAGTCATGCTGTTGTCAGTATTTTTCGTGCTCCTATCAGCCGAGGTCAGTTTTATTTATTATTTTTTATATATTTATCGATTTGCTTTCAGTTAAAGGGATCACATTTGTGGAACTAATGGCAATTGATGCTTTGAGAATAATCTGTTGGATGTAGAGGATTTGTTAAGGGGACACATTGCAGTGTTCAGAATGGATTAAACCCTCACCTCTTTCTTCCTACTTCCTGCAAAATGAATATGTGTCTGTTCTCTCTCAGGCTTGCTGTAAAGAACACCACTCTGACACTCTCTATTCTGAAGATTTTGGATCGTAGCCATGTGCAAAAGTTGCAGCTCAAATCTTTGGACACTGTACTGTTTGGAGCACCCTTAAGTATGTAACGTAATTCCTTTTTTTTTGTTTTTTCTGTTGCAGCTTTGATTTGTACTCTCATTAATTTGTTCCAAATTCTCTGTTCCCTTTTTCTTCACATTGAAATACTTACATGGACAAAGCTAGTCAAATATTTTTCAGTTACCACTGTTGTTGTAAGACAGTGGTCCACTTCCATGTGAAAATGTACTTTTAATCAACTTCCCACACAGTGTGAAGTTTTCAGTTCCAGAACAGCTGTTCATTTAATCAAAATCTGAATTATGTTTACTTTGAGTTATGCACATGCATAATAACTGAAAAATATAAGTATCCATACAGCTCTAATATAAAGATTCACCAAAGGGTAAATGAAGGGAAGAGCCTTGATTTTAATCCATTGGTGATAGAAATATTAATGTGTGACAATACACATTTATCTATAAAATCACAACTCTGGTGAAAGAACCTGAAAAGAAGAGGAGAAAGGGTTCAAAAAAGTTAAAACGCTCAGATTATATTCAGTGTAGTTAAGTCATTTTTCATTTAGCAGACTTGTATATTATCCTTTAAATTTTTTTTAATGTTTTCATTCGGTTGAAGAATGACAGTAACAAAACATTGTTGACAGAAACTGAAAATGAAAATACAGATCAAACAGATAAGTTTATATATACAGCCATTACATAACTTCATAGTTCAGTCCAGTAATAATGATGGCGGTTAAAAAAGCGTCTAGGTTTAGTGTGCATTTTTAGTTTTCAACCTGTGGTAATGCTACTGAAGCAAGTCAAGACTGTAGGTTATGTAGGGAAGTCTACTACAGAGTCTCAGTGTAGAGATTTGATGATTAGTTGATGTATTTCTGTGGGCAGCAAACGCTGTCTGATTCCTTGAACTGGTAACTGTAAATCTGCAACTTAAAACTCAGAGTTTCCCTCAACTCTGTGTTAAAAAAACTCAGGGACATAGATAGTCTCCCATATTACAACAGAACTCAATAGCCCATCTAACTCCTTAACAGAAGAGCAACAACTGAATCTCTTTCATCGAATCACCTGCCAACATTGCCATCATCCTGAATGCTGTCGTCTGCTAATTTCATTTTTCATCAGCTGTGATATTTTGTCATCATGTTTTGTCTCCTGTATTTATTTACACTCTGACTTGCTCTTCCACTCACCTGAGCTAGCTCACCATTGGTATGTAGGAAAATTCTGCATCACCTGTATCAGTTTCAGGGATTGAGGAAGTGAGATGAGGATTGGACCATGCTGCTCTGTATTCCAGACACACCCCTCTGCGTACTGAGACAAATAAACACACCACTCTTTCTCTGCTTTACTCTGCTTCTCCAGTATCACTGCTCCAAATCTGCTCTCTCGGATTGTAATGCTTCAGGTTTTTCAGTTTTGTTGTCTCTTCTGGGGTTTGTAACATCACAATGAATTGGGTGTGTCTCTGCTGTCATACCACCTGGCAGTAGAGTGGATTTTTTATTTTTTTAATGTAATCCCTGTTGATATTGGAGAACATATTCCCAGAAAGACTGCCAATTTTTTTTAAAGAAGAAAATGTTTGTTGTTTAAAGCTTAGTTACAGCGTGCCTGCTGATTACTGACATTTTGAATCACTAGACTTCTAGCGCTTGATTTAAAAATAGTAATGTTAGTTTACATAGAGTTGTGATAGTGCTATTTTTAATAACGAGTAAGACAGAAATATAGTGAAGTGGAGGAGTGCATATTTAGAAGAGGAATGTTTATGCGAATTGGTATACCAAAGCAAAAAGAGAAAATTTTATGAACCTTCATAGAAAGCAGACACTTGCATTATAAAGAAACTGCACTGCACAGGGGAGCAGTCTGTAGTGGTCTGTGTCTGGCATGTGTCATTGTGGATGTGTTTTGTTCGAGTCACACCCGAAGGAAGACATTAGTAAGGGCTGTCTGGCTTTGACAGCCTCTCAAAGTCAGGGGGAATCACTAACAGTCAGACTGACTGACTGTATGGAGCAGCAGCATTTTAAGACACACTTCACAATAGTTTGAAGCAAATCAGTTGTGCAATAATTAACCCAAGCAGTGGGATAGAGTCATTTCCAGTTTTGAGGCTAATTAAATGTCACTTGATGCTCTCTTGGTGGTATTCCTGAAAGAGATGATTGAATGTATTGTACGGTGAATGAGATGGTAAATGCAGACAAGACTGACAGTGTTGTAAGAGCGATTAATAGACCAGCAGAAGAGTACCATCAGGAAATTACTTTAATCTATCGCAGGGTATTTCATTTAAGCATCTGTGCACAGTCACAATGCAGACCTGAGACGAATTTAGCACACATGCATTTCAGTTAAATACTATGACCTCATTTTGTGGAGCTGTGTTCTTGATTATGAGGTAATGATCTCCATATACTAGTCACTCGCAATAGCTGACGAGCAGTAGAATTAGGAAGAGCGGTGATTTACAGCTTCCCTGTGGAAATATAAGATTCTTAGTACCAGTTTGTTACTTCTACACAATCACAGGCACATCTATTCCTAGTTCCTTGACTCCGGTGAATGCGTGTTTGTTCTGAATGTTTTACCTGAGTCTACAAGAATTTGCACAGCCCTTCTGAATAGTCATTTAGCACAAGCTACAGATTAAAAATGTGTCTTACAGGTGTGATGTCAGGGGAAATTTGTCAATAGCAGAAACAGGAACATGTTTGTAAAGAGCTATATTTCTAGGTGACATGTTCTCCTGATCTTATCTAAATAAAACAAGCCAGCACTGACTTCTCATTTTACTTCCCTTTGTCTCACTTCAGGAAGTAGAAGTCTTGTTTTTTGACATCCTTTTCCTGCCCATCCCATCGCAGGTTTCGCAAGAAAAACTTGCCTCATGATGTAATTTGCAAGGCTTAAACTCAAACTATGTGTCAGCTCCTGCATGCAGGCTGTTCTTCAGAATCATTTGTGACAAATCTTGTTACACCCAAAGTTAATTTTGGGTTTAATTTTAAGATGGCTTTTGAATCTGTGGTTGAAAGGTGATCTGAATCTAATCCAAGGCTTCACACAAATGGAATAGTTAGTTTGTAGCCGCTGCGACTTTTAAAAGCTTTGAAAACCTTACAGTGACAACATAACAGCACAGTCAGTGGTACTTAAACACAGATTTGATTCACAGCACTTCATGTGCACCAAATTGTTATGGTTGCCCTTGTTTGGTTTTCTGTGCATGATTATAAGCATTGGTTACTGGACTGAAATAGGCTGCGTTAAGCTGTCTTTATCGTGGTCTTTTGCACCGGGCCTCTCTCACCGCAACCTGAACTTGTGCTACTGACTCTATTTGTGTCACTCAGCAGCAGTTGCAGTTTGACTAGGTGAAGCGTCACCACATCCTTGTGAAGTTTGCTCATTGTTAGACAGCTTTATATGTATGACCATGATGTATACTGCCTGCCTGAAATGCATTCCCAATCTATAGCATCATCTAATGATTGTGATGTTTAATATCCTACCAAATGTAATTGTCTTCTCTTTTTTTTTTCTGTTAGTGAATAGACACAACCACTTGAAGGACTTCATGCTGGTAGTGTCAATAGTCATAGGCATGGGTGGCTGCTGGTTTGCCTACATCCAGAACCGCTACTCTAAGGACCACATGAAGAAGATGATGAAAGACCTGGAGGGCCTCCAAAGAGCTGAGCAGAGTCTGCATGACCTACAACAAAAGTGAGGGTTTTTCCAACCACCCACACAACAATGTTAAGCTTTATAAGTACTGCATTGTGCACTCATGTCATTAATTTTATATTCCTCTAAACACAGTATGAAATGTGGAACAGTTATTTTTATCTTTTAAACTTGTTATACTTTTATGGTCACAGCCTTTTTGTCTAATGTATGGATTCCATACACTACCTTAAACTGACTCAAAACTAACTTTACAGTGATAATGAATAAATCTTCAGTCCTAAAATTAACATCAGCCGGTGCTGGTTTGGCAGTGCTGCTTCCATGTGCTATGTGTTATTCTTCACTTCAGTAGCTCGCTCACTTAAGCACTTTTAAGACACCTGATCCATAGCATCGCTGGCTTCAATCTGTTAAAGTGACAATATTCTGTCATTCAGACATAGGTCACTTTTACATTAGTGTTGCTCACAGTTTCATTCAGACATACCAACCACAGTGACAGATGTGGCCGTTGCCATTCACATGAATTCACATGATTTGACAGTAAATCAAGTGGTATATATTACATAATAATACACTAATAAACAAAAGACTAAATCTAAACTAATTCCAAATTTACCAAACTAATAGCCTACATTATTTATGGTTTCCTGAAAACTCTGTCCATGTGTCATGACAATCTAACTACTACTTTACAAACAGTAAAGTAAAAATAACCAGACAGCTGTGATGGAGCTCATGACTCAACCAGAAGACGGTCACTTTGAAGCAAGTGTTTTAACTGGGGCTTATAAACTGTGACTTTGTGTGTGACAGCTCACCTCTCTGAGCTTAAGTAAAGTACACAGTGTCATTTATCATGATTTCCTGGCTGATCATGTCTCCATTTTGGGGATGATTTATCATAAATAATTAATCATGTTACCGGCGCTTTTGTTCTGTTGTGCCACGTGTGGAAACTCTCTCTCTTTGGAGACACTCAGATGGATCCTTCTGCTGTCTGATGCTGCTGGTGTTTAATAAACTCGGAGGGAAAAACTCTGCAAGCAGCAAATTGGGCTGCTAATGTTTTGTCAAAACCAGGATTACACTTATTATTGGTGAGTCTCATTGATGTGGCTTGTTCGTTGTGGCAAAGTTTTCTTATGGATATTTTAGTTTCTAGCAGATATGAAATTGTTTAGCAAAGTGAACAGGAAAGGTATTTTGGCATGAAAATGGTATCTTTCACGCTGTATGTGAAGTTTGTGGACCAATATTGTTGTTGAATCTTGGAAAAAGACTTCTTCAAATCACTTAATGCAACTTAAAGTATGTTATTTGTACATGCCTGTCCGTTAATGTGACTGCGGGCAGTTGAGACTTGTCTTGTGTTGAAAGTAATGTGGAAATGTTACTAGGTTGGAACTAAGATTGCTGTTGCCGCTTTTACAGAAACGTGAGCAGGGTGCTTATCCAGACATGAAGCTGACACGTGACAAGTTGTTGAAGGATTGCATGTCTGAAAGGTTTTATTCAGTGTTTAACTTTGAACATTTCCTGAATGGAGGAAAACAGATTTTCTTTTACGTTTTGTCACTGGAACATTCTGTTGATCAAGTGCCCTTAAATGATATCTAGATAACAACCAAACCAACAGCCTCACCCATTTACTATAGAGCTTTCATTGTGGGAAATAACACCATTGTTCTTTTGCCCCGAAGGTTTAGCTTTCAAGTCATTATGATGTCCTACTTTTTATGTTTAGCTAAAGAAAGTGTTGGTTCAAAGGAAGGAAGAATCTGCTGATAATTTTAACAGGGTATATGTTTCCACACTCACTACTGAGTCATAACTCATTGTAGAAGCAAACCTGTGAAAGCTGAGATGCATGATGAGTTTACACAATGATTGTTGTAAAATTGGAAGTGAAAAGTGTTGAATAATGAAACAGTCTAAGAACTTTAGACAAATCACTAGAGATAAACTGACTTTGACCAGTCACAATTACAATTACAGTGGTCCCTCGTCTGTCGCGGGGGTTATGTATTTTAAGGCTTTATAAACCCTCCCCACGCTCCTACAAACCTTTCCCACACTCTTATAAACACTTCCTATGCTCTTAAACACGTTCTACGCTGTGAAACCTATGTAATTTTAACAACGTATAAAGTTCTATATAGGTACTCACCAGTGAATATACTACAACTTATATGATGAAGATGATGAATTGGCTGTGCAGTACTGATGATGATGAGATGAATGTACTGCACAGTGAGAATAGATGAGGTGAGAGGCTGAATGCTTATTGCTTAATGCTTATTTTCCAGCAAAATAAAAAATATATATACATAAAAATATTTATATTTCACAAAATTCAGTGATGTAGCAAAAAATCCGCGATACCAAATACAATGTAAATATCCACGATACAGTGAGACCGCGAAAAGTGAACTGCGATATGGTGAGGGACCACTGTATATTTAACCAATGAATTTGTTGATATTTAAGCCAATTTGACAACTTTATACAGCTTCCCCATCAAGATGTATCATCTGTAGCCAATAGGGCTCTGCTTTACTCAGAAATTTGTGCTTTAAGAGTCAGCTTTTTATATGTATATATGTTTCTGTTTGATAGACAGGAACTGTGGGAAGAGATAAGGATGTATGAGATGTAATAAAGGTCCTGCAGCTGGGAGTTGAACCATGGACAGTAGTATGTCGCATGCATCCTAACCGCTTGACTTCTGTAGCAACCCTCTACCAAATTTGAAAGAGCCAAAAAAAAAAAAAACACAAAAGTATTAATATGTTTTGAGGTGGTGACCAACTATTAAAGCCGTTCTGAAATCTTGGGATAAAAGCAGAAGTGTTTGCTTTGAGCAGCAATGATCAAAGCCATTTATATGACACGAGTGGCTTTCATTCATTTGACCACTAATCTCACTAACAAATCCCAGGTCAGTTAAATGCAAAGGCCGACATGGGTTGGTCATCTCCCAGACATGACCGTAAAACCACAGGACAGCATATTTATCTCCTAATGTGAGGCTGCATATGCAAAAGATCAAGACATGCAGTTATGCTTTTCAAATTAATGGTATATGTTCGGAAATGCTGATTATTGTTAGTAGCTTTGGATGCAGTGATACAGAATCTGTATTAGCGTGTTGTGGTGAAGAGTTACCTTAGTTCTTATTTTAGTTCCTAATATACCCCCAGCACACACCACTGATCACAGTGTAATCGCTGAAAAGTGTATCAAAAGCAGACATTGCACATACAAGCAATCATAACCAGACTTTCCTGCTAGAAGAGAAAATGCTTAAGCTTGTGTGAAAGGTATGGAGCTCAGGGAATTTTGG
Source organism: Amphiprion ocellaris (assembly GCF_022539595.1). Classification (NCBI taxonomy): domain Eukaryota; kingdom Metazoa; phylum Chordata; class Actinopteri; family Pomacentridae; genus Amphiprion; species Amphiprion ocellaris. The sequence goes on along the minus strand of NC_072772.1, from coordinate 28,299,219 downwards.
CATTCAGCTGCTGTAGGAGCCAGCTGAGGGGACTTATTACCTGTCACACCTGCCTCTGGTGATGTAGTTGTACTTGAATTGAAGACAGATTTTGATCTTAGGGTTAGATTTGCACCAACAAAATCTTCTTGACGATCTCTAACCCTTGCAGGTTAGCCATTATTAAATAAGCCTTTGTATAACCTTTTCATTAAATGCTTATGTCTGTAGTTTCTCAAACTTCATGATAAAATATTTCATAGTTCCACATAGTGCTTTCTGTCCATCAGGCCATTGCTGCTTTTGTGATGTAATGCTTTAAAATGAGATTTAAATGAGGTGTTTTAAAACACGTGGAATAATTGAAAGCTACAAGACAAATCCATCTATTTTGGTCCTGTTAATACTTGAAGGAATGCTCAGAATGTGCTTTAAAGCGTGCACCGTGTCCTCTTATTCCTTTAAAGGATACTACAAACTGCTTCATTTCATTCACCGGTCAGGGTTGTTTTTGAGCTTTTAAAAGGAATAGCGCCAGTGCACGGAGAGTGCTATTAAATGGTCATTATTCACAAAGAAATAACATTTCATGTTTTGCTAATGCCTTGCATCTGTAATTTCAACTATTTCAGATTAAACAGGTTATCAGTGCAGAAGGTGAAATGAAGTGAACTGCTTCCACTACCAATGACTTGCAAAATAATTTATTTTAAAAATCTGTGAAATTGCAGCCTTTCTGCGATCAGTGGCAGCTTGAGATGATTAGAATGACAACTGGAATTTTTATGGACACTTGCTGGTTTTTCATTAAGTCACCACTTTAAGTGCTCCAACTAGAAAAAGGCTGGAAAGAAAAAAAAAATTTAAATGAGACAGTTGCTCCTCAGTGGGAGCATGTTGATCGAGCTGTATCAAGTTGAATTTGACCTGAGATTATGTGTAAAGGGAAGCTCATGGAATGGCAAAATGGAAAGAGTTCAACCTCAGGGGAAGTCATGTTTTGTTAGATAAGGCATTGGCTCAGGCCCATTCGCTGGCCAGCAGTGACAGGCGTTGCCACACAGCTGCATAACATTCCTGGCATGATGCTCAAGGACATTAAACAGGGAGAGATGGGCTGTTGTAGACTTCCACATTTTACTCTTACCACCATTTTTACCCACATGACTTGGTCTTTGTATCAGCTGGCTGTTTAGTGGATGCATTTTTGAAACATGATGGTATGATTTGATGAATAGCCAACAGAGTGAAAAGGCTTTCACGGACTGAACTGAGATTGGCGTCTGTGCAGTTACACTGTTATCTCTTGTCTGTGCATATTTTTATCTAACAGCCATGAGTTGCACTTTGTCATTACAGTACAATAATTAAGGTGGATGGATTATTGTGAAATTTGCCTGATGAATACTAATAAACAAAGCTACTGTTTGCTGTAATAAGGACAGATCAATGAGGTCAAACTCTGATAAACTGCCAGAGCAACCTGTATGTTCTCTCTCTAGCTTCAATTTTGATCAGTTGTAACACCTGCCACTGCCCACTTTGGGTTTGACAGATCTTTTTTTGCTAAGATAATTGCTCATATTTAATTCTACTCTGCAGAGTAAACCAGAGAACTTGAATATTAAAGGCCAGCAAGTGCAGATGTTATTTGGTATGCAGTGCAAGCACTCAAACTTGCCATAGCTGCTTGTAATACCTTGCTAGTTGTTTGGGACAGTGTTGTGCTGCCTTACATAAAGTGCACTGACTAGAGCAGAAACTGCTTTCTGCTCATATCCTTGAGTTATAGCTATTTGTTCAGCAGTGCAGTACAATTTTTCTGCTGCAATCCAGTAGTGTTGTGCAACTGCATTTAAATCCAACCTGTGGTGGGAAAGAGGTGAGGGACTGGGCAAGCAAAGCGATGGTGTTCTGTCTGTTTCTGATCAAGTGGAATATAGCCCACAAAGCCTAAAATAATTAAATGCCTTCATTATACAAAGGATTCGCTTTCATCTTGTATTCAGAATAAGGCAGTGTTAAATATAAATCATGCAAGATTATGTATCAACCAACCAAAAGCATGTTACTATAATTCCCAGATACTTCATAACTGGCGTTGAGCATACATTTTTTCCTGAATCAGCTCTCTGACTGTGGAAAAAAGATAATGTTATAGTGTACAGTAGGTCAGTCGGTAACTAGGAAGAAAGACTTGCATCTCTTACAGTGCATGTTTTTGGAGCTGAGAGAGAGGGAGGTATGTCCTCTGTCTGTAGCCGTGCCTTTCTTCCTGATCTCTGCTGCCAGCTGCTCTCTTTCCATACCTTCAAGCAGATCCTGTAGTGGTATCAAGTAGCCTGGCCCAGACATGGCTTCCCTGTTGGGAGACAGTGGGAGGGGGCTTTGACGGGAGCTGGATTTCCTGGGTGCCTTTTACAACACTGTTTGACCCAGCCTCTACCTCACTGCTGGGAGATGGTGTTAAGCGTGACTGCTTAACATGTGAGCTCTAGTGCTAATTCACCCACATTTGGATTTAGTGGTGCTCTACAAACAAACATCCTGAAAAAAGCCCAGCCACAAGGAACACAACATTGCACGTGATGGGCACTGACAAGTTATTTGGCATGTAAACTTATCTTATTTACTGTTTCCTGCAAAGTCTGCAGAGACTTTGTGTCTGCGTCCTGTGAGCCCTGCAATGCAGGTCAGCTGGAACAGCATTTGGCATCTTCTCTCTGGACCCTGTAGCTGTGCCAGTGCTTTCAAATCTTAGCTAGAGAATGGCAGAGGTCAGGGTCGAAAGCATTAGCAGGACTGTCCACCAGCCACATTTTCCATAGCTAGTGATGTGGATCAACTTTCATGTCTCTGCCCTTCTCTGCTCTCTCCTGCTGTTTATTCTGACTGGAAGTCAGTGCTGCTCCCTAGTGACTGAAAGGTTGCACTACTTCATGCACTTAATAGTTTATAAACAAACAGAAAATATAAAGACAATTCTAAACACTGAATCTTGTTTTGTTGTGTCACGTTTTACTATTGGGCCTAAGCTATGTTATGTTATGACTCTCCTTCTATGAAGTAGCCAAAATAGTAACTGTTTGGCTAAAAACATTTGCTCCCATTTTGATTCTAATTATGTGCATGCCAAATCTCCAATTAGGTTTCACAGTTTTAAAAGATAATGTTTTATTTCTACAACCCGTATAAACACAATTGTTCTGATTTGCATTAGGTCTTTTTTGAGATTTTTAGAGATGCTAAAATGTGGCGTGTCTAAGCAGAAATAATTATGTAATGGGTGACAAGCTCCTCTTTTAAAAGAAGCTTTTTTTGAGTTTGCCCTAAAAATATCCTGCACACAAACCAACCAACACGTATATGTTCAGGGTACTACAGGAGCACTGGTCCCAGACTGTACTGTTCTAAAGTTACACTCTGACAGCTGTTCCCATTCTTGGCTCTGCTCCCTCTGATGTCAGTTTATTGTGAGCTTCCTAGCAGCTGACTCTGGGACTTTGCTTTCTACGTGTTAGCCATTGTTTCCGGTGATGCATGGCTGATGCAGTGGCTGCATTCCACACATACATGACTCTCACATGCTCATAGCTAATGCCTGCCCGTAGAAAATGACACTGGCACCAACTAGGTTATGTTTCTTTGCTTGGCCTTAAGGTTGATTTATATTACTTGCGTTGAATCTGCGCAGAGCCTTGACTGTAGCCTATGCAAGTGGCCTTCACTGTTATGAGCATTTATATTTGTGTGCACTGCAATGCACTGAAAAAACACTAGGTAGCAGTGGGGTTTATTTGCCGGTGTGTACTTGAAACAATGGCAATTGAAATAAAGCAGATGATTTTGGAGCGAACCTGGTCAATATTGAATGACAGTTGCTTTTATCAAAATCACTGCAATGCATAAAAAATAGAAGACATCTGATCCAGGTGAGTCTGTATTGTGATTGATAAAGCTTTGAAAACAGCATATGGCTACATTGACACAATGCTGGCCTTTGTGTTTACATTTTGAACCAGCCAGATGCAATTACACTCTATTATAGTTTGATCCCCTTTATCTCTGCCTTAATCAGGATACTGTGTTTGCATGGCATATTACTAGCAAACAGACAGCTCTGGGGAGGTGCACATCAAGCTACAGTGTAGAGTATGCAGCTACATCTCCCTTAAGGCATACATTAAACACAGAAATATTAATCAAGCAGCCATGGATGTCTTGCTTTGAAGAGATAAATGTTTGGCATTTGTTGCTTACCCTTTCGTCAGACTGCAAATCGCCCAGGAGGAGCACCGCACAGTCGAAGTGGAGAAGGTGAACCTGGAGCAGAAGCTGAGGGATGAGATAAACGCTGCCAAGCAAGAGGCCCAACGGTTGAGAGAGCTGCGGGAAGGCACAGAGAATGAACTGAGTCGCCAGAAGTATGCAGAAGAAGAGCTAGAACAGGTACTTATAAACTGATCGATGCCATATAAACATGCTGTTTGTTATTTTTTTGTTGGGGATAAGTTCACAAATGTGAAGCAATGAAACAGAGTGAATAGAATTTATTAAACTTTCAAGGTGGCAACTGCACAGGATGTTAAAGTCTATCAGATTCACACTAGCTATAGTATAAATACACCCACTGAAGTCTTTGTCCATTAGGAATTTGGCAGGAACAGCACAGCACTGCCCACACAAGTAAACAAACCACATGGGTATTTGCTTGAAGGATTATCACAGTGAGCTAATTCGGACACTTGTGTCACAGTGTGTTTTTTATTCAGAAACACATTGTTAAACTGGAACCATGCAGGGCTTTTAGACTCAGTGTTGTTTCAGGACACTTGAATTTCATGTTAAGCAGCTTGTAGCAATGCTTGTCACAACTTATTAGACTCCTGTATTGAGGAGGTAAATATGCAGGTCTACCAGTCCTCAGTTGTAAACATTGTTTGAAGTTATCTTTACCTTTTAGGTATGAATGATGATCGGGACAAATCAGTCATTTGCAGTCCAGAACTATTTTAATCCTGGTTGAACTTTGCCAAGCACCCTGTAATTTTGTTTAAATGATGTTGTTTGAATAGAGTTTAGTATTATTATTTTTATTGATTGATTTCTGTATATTGTCATTTAACAAATTTTGCATCATGGTGCTAAATTTCACAGAAAATTTGCAATTCTAGTAAAATACAGAAACTGAAAAAAAAGAAAAAAGTCTTGGTGCCGATTTGTGTGTGTTGTTTGTATATGTTACTTCATGACCTAATTTTTAAGATCTCGTTGCAGGTACGCATGGCATTAAAGAAAGCAGAGAAGGAGTTGGAGTCACGGAGTAGCTGGTCACCGCCAGAGTCTCTCCAGAAGTGGCTGCAGCTCACCCATGAGGTGGAAGTGCAGTACTACAACATCAAGAAGCAAAATGCTGAACGGCAACTCCTGGTGGCCAAAGAAGGGGTAAGCGTGTAAAAACCTAAATAAGCGTTAATGTTGGTGCCTGTATCATAGGATCAAAATCTGTGAATTCCATTCCAAAGCAACTGTTTCACAATGTCACCAAAAACACAAATTTTGAAAAAGACTTTTCCTTATTATCTCAACCTGAGCTTGAAGGAATTGGTGTATATTTGGGATTTTAATTCAGTAATTATGCAGTGTATTTCAAATGAAAGCAATCTGATGTAATACCAATAATGGCTGTGTGGGGAAAAAACTGTTCATATTCTTGCATATTTGGACTGTTGATGTCATCTTGGCACAATATTCCACTTCTACAGCAGAGATAAATGTTGGGTCACTTGTTTTCACAGGCAGAGAAGATCAAGAAAAAAAGGAACACGCTTTTTGGGACTTTCCATGTGGCTCACAGCTCCTCCCTGGATGATGTGGACCACAAAATATTGGCAGCAAAGTAAGTCAAAGGCTGTGATTTTACAGACTGTAATTGGTTTCAGGGGAAGGGAAGGGAGTGGAACATGGTATCCGTCTCATTTTTTAGTAATATTTCAAATTTGAGTGTTGTGTTTTTTCCTATGCTGATAATTAAGACGTTCATTTTCATTTGAAGTTTTCTTTTTCCTCCTCTCTTCTCATCTTCCATAGACAAGCCCTGGGTGAGGTGACAGCTGCTCTGCGGGAGAGGCTGCATCGCTGGCAGCAGATAGAGATCCTCACAGGTTTCACCATCGTCAACAACCCAGGCCTTCCTACCTTGGCCTCAGCCCTCAACCTCGATCCCAGCTTCATGGGTGGCAGAGCTACACCTCAACACTTCATCATGTCTGACGACATGGACGACATGGACGAGGATATCGTGCCTGGAACTCTACAATGTAAGGGTTCATCCGAATCTGTGGGCCAGTCAGTGGGGATTAGCAAACGAATCCCTAAACAAACCAAGGCTCTGCTGGGGAAATCCAAAAATCAGCCCACATGAGAATTTGGACCTTTTACGCTATACTCACCACAATTTGTCCTTGTGGCCTCCCTGGTGATGGAGGTAGTGAGGGTTAAACATGTCTATGATTGAATGAGTGTTGTTTTACATTTGTATTATGTCACATAATCGTGTTGTTCTTTTACACGCAATTTCAGTTAAATGCCTTTTTGTTAATTGTTCTCATTTTGGATCAAAGTGTTTACTTGACTCTAGGTCGATTATTGAGACTGAAGAATCCTGTGACTTTCCTCTGGAAATTGAACTGTCAAGAAAAATATACTTCCTAAAGATAACAAGTTTTGTGCTGACCTATTTGTAATAGTTGTGTCCTAATATGTTCTACCGACATTTTAAATCAACTTGTGGCAAAATGAAACGTGTCATTTACAGTCAGTGCTCACATGAAATTAATTGGGCTAAATAGCAGAACCACAAGTTTCTCATCAAATCGTTAAACATGAAAAACTATTAATTTTCATTGCAGAACTCTTGAGTAAACGCATCTCATACATTTTTATCCCATCAAGAAAACTTCCATAATGTTTTGTAGCTTTGTTGTTATAGGTTCCACGGTATACACTTTACACATTAGGTTTTGGGTTTGACTAACTGGAGGTGGAAGTTGTACTTCAGAATCCCTTTACGGCTGCAATAGTGAGTGAATCTTTTAATTAACATTAATTGCACTCCCATGTCTCACTCCCCTCTCTCCCTCCAACACTTCTGTGGTATTTGGCTCCCACTACTGTCTCATTGGCCTAACTACAGATGGCAACCTATTGTTGGAACGGCGAGCCAGTGACCTGTGGTCCGTTGGTTCAGACTGTCTCCCCGTGTGGAAACGTCCTGGTTGGCAATTTATTCATGCCCCAGTTCAGTCCTCAGTTTGGCTTCCCTGTCTCTCCTCTTGCCTAAAGGCCACACAGAGCTCTCACATTTTAGCTAGTAGTATGCTGCAGATGGACATGGCTGAAAAGAAGGAAGACTTGTCCTTGCTGCGTTCATCTGAAAACGCCTCTGACTTTGTCGTAGTTGCCTGCTTGCTACTCGTAATCCCTCCTCTAAGCCTTGTCACTACCCTGTGCACCCCTTTGTGTTTCCCTCTTTGATTTTGTTACTTGCTTTGTTATAAATGGGCACTTCCTTTTATAAGTAGCAAAAACACTTTTAAAAATCCGTTTAATTAAAGCATCATAACGATAGTCTTATGATTTTTTAAAATTTTCCCCTATTTGATGGAGAGATAAAACAAGTGTTGGGATTTTTTGTAATATATTAATGGTGTACAGTATAAAGGCTAAATTAGTACATTTTTGAGAATAATAGTGTTTTAAGTCAGATAAAGGTATCCCAACACCTGAGTATCTTTCCACTGATCCCCCAGTTGGTCTCGCTCTGTCCATTTGGCTTTACTTAATGAGTGGTTGTTAATAATGTTGTCGTTTGTGCCAACAGCTCCCAGTATGATGTCGCTGCGTCAACGCCACATTGACCCCCAGCTGGCCATGGGCTCCCAGAGGTTGGTAGAGAGCTGCCTGTTGGTGGGGCAGCAGGGAGAGGGAACCCCCTACCCATCCAGGTCTAGGGCTGCCCTCAGACAGTCACGCAGCCAGTCGTTTGGGCAGCTCGAGTGCTTTTCTCTGCCTCCACTTTCCTCAGCTGTTTCTCACCCGTCTGTCATCTGTACTTCCAACCCAAACCCTCAGTCCTCGTCATCCTTGTCCTCTTCTTCCTCCTGCTTACCTAGCTCTGTGGGTGGCGGCGTAGCCGCTCATTCCTCCCATATATATCATACTTCTTTCCAGCCCATGGACCCCATTCCTGACTTCACGTTCTCAGACGCCTCCAATGTACACTCCTCATGCAGCGACAGTTTCGGGTATCAGTCTCTCTCCAGTTTTCCACACACATCGCATGTGTGTGGGTGTTTTCTCACCACCTGCTGTCATGTCACTGTTTAACACATGTATCATGGCTTGGGTACCTACTCCAGTACATCATTTTTGTCATTGTTTCATTTTATTTTGCCATGCTTTCTTTATTTTTTCTTTTATTAGTTTTGCCTTCACATCATTGCACCTGACAAGCTACTACAGGATCTATGCATTTACTCTTTTTCCAACCTCTCCCAGTGTTCCTGGTGTTCTTTGCCTGCACAACTAACAAGTGTGGAGTTCCAGTGTCCAGGCTGTGCCCAGCGTGTCCATGGCTTTGCAGGCATAGTGTAGACAAACCCAAGCATGCAAGGCTTCATTTTTGTAACTGTTGGGTCTATTTTTTTCACTCATTTCCTCTAACTTGTGTTTTCCTTTTCCCCCCTCTCAGGGACCTAAATCGCTCCGATTCTGACTCCTCCCTGTCCCTCTCCCAAGTTGGTGATCGGCTGTCTGCCTTCAGCTCCAAAGGCCACCTAATCAAGCCCACCTCTCTCATACATAGCCTGTCAGGTGACGCCATCTCCCTGCATGCTCTCACGCCCAACGGTGGGAACCGCATTCACGAGGGAAGTCCTACAGAGCTCGTCTGTGACAGCCCCATACTCATGAAGAAGGTGTACGGCATGGAGAAGTCGCCCAGCATGGGAGAGATCAACAGCCTGTCAGAGTCGTCACGCTCCCTCAGCCCAAACTCCACTGAACCTGACACACCATCGCCGACAGGAGGGCAAGTGGGAGTCGTGGGGGCAAAAGGCAGCACTCGCATCCCTCAGCTGTCCTCCAAGAAGAGCCCTCTGGAGGAAGACAGTGGCTCAACAGGAGAAGATACAGATTCCACTGCCAGCCGCAAGAAACACACCTTCAAGATCTTCAAAAAACAGAGGAAATAAGAGCTACATGCGAACTACAGGCTATCAGAGCTGTCTGACTGTATTCCTCTGTGTGATCTGTTTTTAAAAACAAACAAAAAAAGTTTTGGGGTTCACTAATGTTCAAATGATGGCACAAGTTGTTGCCATTGCATCTTTTTGTAGGTTACAACACCTACTCTGAGAGACTGTGGACTGTGTTCAGCTTTCTCTGCTTATTTGGTCAATGTTGAACATGTGGGGAATGGGTAGGCTTGTATATTGGAATGTAAAGTATTATTTATTCTGCAGGAAATTGTGCCAGTCTGTAAGGGGAATATGTCCCTCTTGGTTTTTCTTTCTTGTTCTACGATCTATAACATTTTGCATGTCTTCACTTTTGTTTGACTGATACTCGAATGCTCTTAGTGTTTGCTTGGTTGTTGTCGTTAACCTGCTTAGACAACACTTGATGTTTCTTTGAGTACTACCTAACCACCTAGCCTACAAATCCAAAGTGAATGTGCACTCCTTTTTTTTGTTTCACAGAGTACTTTGTTTTTACTGATGGGTACAAGTTTTTCTGTCTTTTGTTGTTGTCTTGTTGGCAGAGCAAATGACACATACAGGAGATGTTCAAACTGGAGTAGTAGAAAGCTGCAGAACATAAGTGATTTAAACTTCACTTTTGTCTGTCAAAGAATTTTACTATTTTTACTACTGGGTGTGATTTATGCTACAAGAAGGCTCAATTATGAAGCATCTAAGAGGCAAATCACACTGAAAAGTTACAATAGGACTGTCCAGTAGGATTGCAGACCTTTAGCTTTGCGGTTTTTACTATTAAGATTCAGTGCATGGGAGTGTGAGCGGTGTCTGTTCTTTTTGCTAAAAAAAAAAAAAAACAAAAAACGTTGAGTTTAACTACTGTTTATATTTAGGGTTTACACAGGTCCTCAGTGGACCATTAGTTGAACAGGTGTTTAAAAATCCTGTCTAAAATGTACAGCGCGGATATCGGAATAATTTTACTTTCATAATTTTTACCAAAAAAACCTAATTACCAAAATGTTTGACGTAGCGGTCAGAAAACACCAGAGACTACTATATTTATTTGTCAGTGTATTGAATTTTAAAATTAGGTTGCACTTTTTAGAAGGTGTGCTAGAGGTATTAGATTTGTACACCTATAAAGCGTATGTTTTTGAGGATTAGCCTCTTAAAAACTAAAATGGGATCCACATTTTCTATTTACTGTTAATTTGGTGAACCGGGTGTGATTTTAACTTGGATTTTGGCTTCTGCTATCCTGTGTCTTATTGTTCCTGTGTTTTTTTTTAGGTGGACAATAAAAGCTTCACAGCAGTCTGTCAGTGAGGAGTGGGTGCTGGTAAGGGCTACAGTAAGATAGAAGTTTTTCAAGTTGTCACTACTTGTGATCCATGTTTTATCGAAGACAAGTTACGGAGGCAGAAGACCAATCATGTAAAAGTGCCAAACCACTATTTCTGTCAGAGGCCTTTGTACTTGCAGTGTGTTCAACCTTTTGATCCCCTTCGACACAGAACACAAAACCGCATGATATATACAGTACTGTATATACAGAGTTTAACAGCGGAATGTCCAATGGTATTGTTTCTGTAACAGTATCATCAGTGCAGTATGTTTACATTTATTACAGAAAATTGCTCTCCTCAGATTGCTACAACAAAGAGCCTTGTACCAGTTTTAATGTCTATTGCTTCATTTGAGCACAGAACTATGCATTAGTAGTTGTAGGTGATTGCTAAAGTAGTACGGACACCGATACACTTCGGGTGCTCCCGTTTAATGAACAACCAAAAAGTGCTGCAGAAGACACAGTCGGTCTCCCCGAGCCGCTTACTGTAACAGGTGGTTTGGATGTATAAGACGCGTTGAAATATTTCATTTTAGAAACCAGCTTAAAAGAAAAAAAAACTGTTTCCTACTGGTACTTTTTTAAGGTGTCATTTGTACCTATTTTGCACGACCGAGCTGTAAATTGGTTATGCCATCTGAACGTGTGCGTGTAGGTGTGTGTGCGCGTCCGTCTGCTCCCAGTATAATGCACTGTAACGTTGATGCATGTCAACCGTCATAACGAAACCTGTATTGGGTTAGAAGAGTGGATCAGCTTAAGCTCTTGAGTCCCAACCCTACTTTTCTCCTTGTCTTTATTTTGAGCTTCTATTTATGAAAACATACAGTATATTTGTACAGAGAAAATGATAATTTTGCATCTACTGTGGTGGTCTAGACTTTGATGGCACTCCTGCATGATAGCAATAAACTATTTTGAATGAAAGATCAGCTGATTTTCTTTTGTTTTTTATACACACCACTTCAATTCAACTCTAGAATCAGGCAAAAGTGTTTTGTTTTTACATGCAAATTCACAATTTTAGTGCATATTCTGCGTATCAGGTGAGTTTACCTTTGGTCTTATGTTAAGTTTTGGAATGCAGCCCAACTCGCAAAGCTCCACCTTAACTACACTGTGTGTATGTAGTCATTGGGTGAAATTGTGTGCTGGTAAATATTTACCTAAATTTCAACCTAGCTGAGGTGGAGCAGGATGAGATCCGGATCTTGAGGCTCCTTGTTTCATTGCAGCTTGAATGTCTTTAATGGAAAGATTAATGAAACCACAGAGCGGACCATGGATTTCCAAACAATGTACAAATACATCTGTCAGTTTTGCCTCAGTATGCAGGTAGGAGAAGGTTTATTTTCACCATCTCTAACACACTAATCCCTCCTGCTTCTAACATATGTCATTAGCAACTCTGAATGTCTTGTTACTTATAGATTGTTTGGGGTGTAGATGAAGTGAGGCTCCTGAATCCTCCAGAGGAAGCTCTGCCGGACCACCTTTTGGAAACACTCTTCTCTTGTGATGAACCTGCCACAGTGCAGCTGGACTCTATTGTATCTTTTGAAACAGGCTCGGTCTCCACACTCCTGCTAAGACAGTGGACGTGTGTCCCTGGTGACCCTAAAATAAGAACTGTGAAGCTGAGATGGCCAGATTGGCTGGTGTATCAAGCTGACGGGATTGTTCCAGACTCTGCCTGGGTGCTGAGTTGTATCCTTCGAGCCTCGGTCAGATACAGTGGATCCGATGATACTGAGGGCTCCATCGCAGCTCAGGATGTGGCAACATTGCAGCCTAAGCCCTTCTTTAGTCGTCCTGTCAAACAGCATAGGCTCTGTATAGCCTGGAGCACACAAATGCTGCAATTAACTCAACAGTTTTTAAAGAAACAGTGTCTTTTGGAACCAGGTAAAGTTGGGGAAGTGAGCTTAAAACTAAATATGACATCTCAATTCCATTTTTTTTGTTAGCAGCTTAGCATTAGAGAACAATATACTTAGAAAAAGAGTGGATGATACAGATTTCACAACTAATATTGGATAATCACGTATTATATATTTTTTACAAGATGGTTATGGAATAAAAACACTGCTTTTCATTTTCTAAATGCCACCTTAAACTGTTCATGTCATTTAGAAACAGTACATTTGCTGTCTTCAATTTATGCCTCAACTGGAGAAAATTTTGGCATCACAAAGAGCCTGGACCCCTATAGAAGTGAGGTCCTGGAGTACTTGCGAGTTAAAGCCAATACTTTTCCATGGTACCACCATCAAAGTTACACCATACATAACCCAGCTTTCTTATCAATCATTGCAGATCTTATTTAATGTTAGTTAACCAAGTGTTTACTCATTGTTTTTTGTTTGTTTTTTTGCTAGGTGTATGTTTTCCATCTGGATATTTGTAACTAAATACTGCCAAGAACTCATGTGTGGCATTTTACACCATATAGACTCCCATAATAATTATGCCACACCAACAGTGTTCCTCACAGATTCAGGTATAATTCAGATTTCTCTCTCACCCCTCTATTATCATATTATCTATATTTATACAAATCTCTCACTATTGCCTCATAAATACAGGCCAACTACACATCCAGGTGAATGGAGATCCTGGGAAATCCTCTGCATTTGTTTCACCATTCAAAGTGCCTTTAAGTGAGTGGTGCCGACTCAACGTGGCGTTGCACGGCAGGACAGTGAGTAGTCTCTTTGTGATGGAGAATGTCATAAATACGTGCATAATGGTAATGACAAAAACAAACTTACTGCTTCTCAGGTGAGCATCTCCATGGTGTGTACTTACAAGGAGCAGAGAACAGTTCGGTTTACAGAACATACGTAAGTCTACTTTTCACTTTTAACAAAATTACTCAGCTATACAATCAAAAATGAAACTGCACTTCAAGAGTTCTGTTTATCTGTTAACATATCTTACAGGTGGGGACATGATGTTGTGTTAGATGACACAGAGGGATATTTAGTGATTGGTGGAGGGAAATATATCCCAGGTGTGGAGGGGTATTTTGGACCAGTGGTGTACTATCGCAACAGAATATCACCTTACAGCCAGGTAATGCTGCTAACTTCTACTGCTGTACCATTACTGTACTGCAGCTGAGCGCAGTTTTTCTCTGTATTTGATGACTTCTCTCTCCTGTAGTCTGAAGCTGCTGTTCCAGAGGTGATTAAGAAAGTGAACCTGACCGGATGGCTGCAGACCTGTCAGGGGTTTCGCCTAGAGATGAATGTGAAGATCAGCGGTTATTCACTCAAGGCCAAACAGAGGACAGAGTCTGGTAGTGGGCTTATATTTCCACTAGGTGGAGCTGAAATAACTGTTTAAAGGATTCTCTAAAACCTTTTGAAAGAGCTGCTGAATGTATAAAGCAGTACCTGTGTTGCTTTTTGCAGACACATGTCTTGATGCTTTCCATCAGTGGATGGTGAAGCAGAGACTGCCATCAGATTCCCAGTGTGAGCAGTGGGAGGCAGCTGACCCTCACAGAAAACTTGCTGCAAAACTGGTCAAGTTACTGGCTTTCAAATACGGTAGGAGATGACAAAATCTTGGAATCTAAATTTTCAAATGATAATGTTTGCCTGCACAGCATGAGCTTGAAATGACTGCTCATTAATGTCTGTGTCACTAAACACATTGAAGACAAACCACTGAAATAAATTACATTTCTGACTTGCAGGCGGAAGAGCAGTTTGCCTGGCAGCTGTGGGCAGAGCACTGTACTCCTTATCGCTTCATAAGCTGGTCAGAGGGAGCAGCAATGGCGTGGTCAGCAGAATATTTCCAGTGCTGCTCCAAGCTGGCTGCCTAGCTGATAACCGAGCTCTGCACATGTCGTCTGTGCTCTGCAGCACTGGACTGGGAGTCCAGAAACAGCCCGTTAAGGTTCGTCTTACTGGATGAACCGTAGCTCTGGTTAATATGTCCAGATTGTTTATATTGTCACATGGCCCTGTGTTTGGTGCAGGCTTGGCTCTTGGCCCTGCTGGCTGCCCAGAACGATGATAGATTGGCGCTTCTTCATCTGGGGCACCTGCACCACCTCGGACTACAAGGTCTCCCTGCAGACCCAGATCTGGCCTATGCCTATTACGCAAACATTGCTAAACAGACAACTGTAGACCGTGAAAATCCCACTCCACAGCAGGTATGTATGCTTTAGTAACTGGAATATATAAAGACATTATAAGAGCTGCATTTGTGCACTGCTGTATCCAGACAGTATTTTAAAAACAGAGACTTTGGGGGCACTCAAATCTAATCTGCACATTTTCCTCTCATATTATGAACCTTGGATTTATTACAACATATGAGGTCAAATGCAATGTGCTAATAAATGTTCTGCTTCTCTTATTGCGGCTATAGTTTTCAGATTTACATCATCAATAACTTTACCTTTGTCTCTGCTTTTCATATAATAACAGTATGATAAAGGTGTTTTATTACAGCTCAGAAAGGCTTTTTGTTTCATTCAGAGCACAGAGCTGCATTCTGGACTATTTGTAACTATTGTAGGAAAGAATTAAACTTTCAGAAAAGAATGCTCTTGAACCTTAACATCTGTCTTCTCTTTTTTCTATTCATTTTTTAGACATTTGTTGAGGCTGTTTACTTGAACAATGAAGGAGTACTGAATCTCCAGACCAATGAAGATCACCATATATTCCAGTGGCTCAAACTGCAGGCACGCAGAGGAACAGCTGAGGCCGAGGTAGGCCACTGCCACTGTCAGTTGTTCTTTATGACTCTGTCCGTATGTTTGCAGTTGTAATTCTGACCAAATTCCACACCATATTTGCCAAAATGTAGTCCCAGGCCTGCAAGGAACCTCCAACATACTTCATTGTATGCTTGTAGACACTCGTCCTTGTAGCTCTCTTTGGCTCTTTGGTGAACAGCCTCCTTCTGTTGCAGCTGTATATTTCAATTTTTTTCTATTCACCCGTCCAGAGCATTCATGCATAGGTGAGTCGGATGGCTTTGCTTTTACAACTGAGCATTGTATTTTCCATAAAGAACACTGCTGACCAGACTTGTCCAGAGTGTATGTGGGTAAACCAAGGTCCTGCTGGTTTCTGCTAGTTTTGAGCTCACGGCGCTTCCTGACATCTTCCTCATTTCTTTGAGCTTCTGGAAAAGAGCTTGAACAGCACATCTGAAGTCACCTGTCTGCCATGACCTTCTGCCTGAGAGAGACCTTGCAGATGCAGAATAACCAAACTGAGTCTAGCTGCTATGCTCGCTCTTGCCATGACGTAGAATTTCTAGATGACACTCTCTCCTTCAGCAGCCTCACATTTTTCCTACGTCTGACCCTCACTGGGTTTTAATCCCTCGGCACAGCTGCTTCTCTTCCGGTTAATGAGTCTGGTTCAAACTACTTATTATGTTCATTAGCACCTGCTTGGTGTAATTGTTTATTCACACTCTGGGCTACTTGCCTGAAAATTCCTGCAGTGTTTTAATTTGTTACTCTCTTTAACATCATGCAACTATCTTATTGGAATACTTCACTGTTGGCAAATGGAATGTTTGAAAATCTAAATCATGAAATCAGAAGATGTAAACTAATTATTTAAAGAAGCTAAAACCTTTGCAAAATGATATTAATTAATAGAACTCCTTACATTTTTGTTTTTCTCTAGTGTTTTTTTTCTCTAGAATGAGAAGTAAAGAAATCGGCCAGATAAGTAAACGAGATGAGAGAATTCAAACGTATAGTTTTAAGTAATAATCCAGCATCTGTCTTGCAGCAAGCTATCGCCCGCATGCTGTTCTGGGGTCAGCAGGGAGTTTCCCCAAACATCCAGGAGGCTGCGAGACACTACAGAAGGGGAGCTGTCCAGTTAGAGGACCCAGTCTCAATGTATGATTATGGGATTATACTTTTGCAGGTCAGATTCCCATCTAATGTACAATGAGTAAACATAATTAATATGTTAATTTGTACCCATACCTTTTGTTGTTAGCATATAGTCATATCTGCTTTGAATAAGTATCAACCTTTTTGTTTGTAGGGACAGGGGGTTGAAAAAGATGTTCCAAAAGCCATCTCATTCCTGAGGAAAGCAATGGATCAGGTTTTGTTTGGTTTACTGATAATTACTACCCACTCAGAGTTTGCACACCCCATACAGCTTCTTACAATAATCTCCTCTTCAGGGTTTTGTTCCTGCAATCAATGCCCTGGCCTGGTACTATGAGCAATTTAAGCAGGACTACAAGCAGGCGGTGCAGCTGTGGGAGCAGGCTGATCTCCTCGAGTGTCCAGAGGCTGCTTTTAATCTTGGTGTCATGTACTCACAGGGTCTGTATCCAGGAAAAGCTGCCAACCAGGTAAGCTAAACTGTAAAAATGTAATTTGCCTGAAAACTAACACTAATCTCTAGTTGTCAGAGTGAATCATTTGTCTCTCCTGCAGTATATGGCCTATAAATACTATCTGAAGTCTGCACAGAGAGGACACATCAGAGGAGCAACTTTCCTCGCTAACATCTGGACCACTGGAATGCCAGGCTTTGTCAACAGACGTCCATCAGATGCTGTTTTGTGAGCTACTTACCCTTTGATTCATTTCACTTTCCCTACATATTCCCTTGTGTTTCAGCTGAAATGTCTTTTTGACTGACTGCAGGTGGGTAAAGTGGGCGGCTGAGCACAACGGATATTTGGGCAGTGTCTTACGCAAAGCCTTGGATTCATATCTGAAGAATGACATGTAATGTTTTTCTCTATTAACACTTGCCACGATCCTGATGAGACAACTAGGTAGCACTTAGAGGAAGTTAACGTTCTGATTTTGCTACAGGTTCAGTTCACTGTTATATTACATGATGGCTGCCGAACTGGGATATGTACCTGCTCAGTTTAATGTGGCGTACCTGTGTGAACAAAATATGGTGAGTTTTAGAGATAAAATTTGTCTCTGTTAGCTTTCATTTCACAGTCATATTTCTGTTTTATTCACTCTTTCACTTATTCTTAGAAACTGTTTTCCCTTTGTATGTCAACAGGGAGGTTTTCTGGATCCTGTTTATGGATTACACTGTATGTGGAGGTATTACAACCTCACAATTCAAAGTCAAGATCCTGACACTTATGGTAAGTCGCAAGCATTACATTCAATTAAATATCTGCAGACTCATGGAATTTGCCTGTAATTCTATTATGTCTGCAGCCATTATTAGGATGGGTGACCTGTTATATGACGGACATGATGACAGGCAGAGAGACTTGTTTTCTGCCGCACAGATGTACAAACTGGCAGCATTAAGGAAAAAGCCACAGGTCTGCAGCTTTGAGATTGATTTTAATGCAGTGTATATTCTTTTCATGTTTGTGTTCATTCATCATTGTATGTTTGTGTAAGTCATGCTTTTTTATCTTCCACAGGGATGGTACAATCTTGGCCTGCTAGCTGAAGAAGGCTACAGGCTGCCACTGTCTATACTAATTGACCTTGGCCTCTCAGAGTTGTACCTGGCAGACAACAGTTTGCTTCTAAGTGCTTTGTACAAAAGGTATGTTTGAATAGTATATGTATGTGTACATCAGTTTATTGTTTAACATGTCCATCTGTAGGAATCTGGTCCATTTTTTTCTCTTCCAAAAGATGCAGAGATTCAGAAGATGCAGATTCATACTTGCCTTGCAGTCTTGCCCTCTTCCATGTGTATCTACAATCATTCCAAAAAGACTACAGAGCTGCTGTTAAGGTTAGTGTGATGTGTTCATTTGTTGCAAAATGCCTCTTATTAATTCAGTAATCCTAATAAAATCTACCTGCTCAACATTTCATTCACATATGCTATAGAATATTTAAAGAGTCCACATTATGCCATATATATATATATATATATATATGTGCAGTTTTCTAATTTTATTTGTGGGATCTACCAGAATATGTTTACATTATTCAACTTTTTTTTTAATCTAGTTGTTTTTCTTGTACTGTACACTCCTGTAGGAGCTCTTCTCACCCTCTGTCTGAAACACTTCATTTTAGCTGTTGTCTCTTGTTGAGTGTGTTCGTTTTTTAAGATAGAAGACAAACTACTTCTCTCCAATTAAGCTGTTTATTTTGTAAATATCAGTGTCTCAAAAGAATGTTGTACAAGGACCTTCTCTGTTTGGCACAGCCTCCCAGAAAAGGATAAAGTCTGATATGAACAGAACATTTTATACAGTATGGTGAAATGTGATTGGTTATAAAACGCAAACATATAATTCAAATATTGAAATGTGATTGGCTAAAAGTGGGGATAAACCGTGGTTTAGATTTAGCTCTTCCATTAGTTGGTGCACAGATATGTCCATATCTCTTGGCACACGATGTATCCAATCCACAGGAGCAGCACCCTGTAGAAAGAACCTCCTGCAAACTTCTTCCTGCTCTCTACCGGCTAGTCTTATTCCTTTGTTAGCTGTGATGTGATGCAGCTGCTGCTGGTATCTCATAGGGAGGATTATTATGGCTTCCACTCTTAAACAACCTTGAATTTAGCAGTTTCAGTACAATTAGTTGTTACCTTGTAAGGAAATAGGAATATACTATGAAGCAAAACCAATCTCTCTATCTTTTTGGTGTGTGTGTGCGTGCGTGTGTGTGTGTGTGAAAACACTCTTTGTACTGATGTGTGTGTGTGCAGCTGTAACTTTCCAGCTTGACCTGTCTGTATCCATCATGTATTTAACCCTTCAGAGCCAGGGGTTAATGCTCTCTCTCTATTCAGGTCAACACAACTCGTACATTAATTACACAACAAATGGTTGTTAATATCAATATTGTATTACTCATATGTGATATCAATTTCAGTGTTCAGCTAGCAGTGCCTTAAAAAAGTAAATCCTAACACTCTTTAAGACCTCCATCCCAAACAGCGTTCTCTGATTGGTCAGCCTGTCCAATTATTTACTGTAACTCCAGATCTCAGTGTAACTCCGAAACAATGGCTCGTTTTAAGCCTGCAAAGGTAGCCAGTCTAGTCACAGACTAACTTAGAACTAACACTGGCATCTTCATGGCAATGTTCAGTGACACCCGCTGACAAAAAGCATGGCTGACATCAAGTTGCTCAGCTCCCTTACTCCAACAGAAACCATTAAAATATTAAGGTCAAGACCATACAGTATTATTTATTCCATAAATTTATCTGACTAGATTAAATTAAGTCATGACTATTACAATGAAGAAATTTTTGACCACATCCAATTTTGAGCCGTGTTTTGGTCCTTTTTGTTGATTGTTGCTGGCTTCACTGAGTGTTACCATGGAAACTGTCTTCTGTCATTTTAAGTTGGTGGGAAGAGAAAGTCCAGTCTAAAATGTATTTGTGAATCTGGCCTCAAGTCAGCAAACATATCAGTAAAAACTCACAATACTGTAATATTTTATGAACTCGCTTGTGTTGTCTCCCACAGTTCTCCACTGCTGTTGCTGTGGTTGCTGCTCCGACTCTGCTCTTCGTCATCATTGGTTTGCTCAGAAGACGCATCCTGTCGCTTAACTAGAACCAAGATTCTTGTGAGGACTTGACAAACCGAAATAAAAGATTAAACGGCAAAGTCAACCTTCACCGCAACGGCACAGCAATATTTGTTGTCAGTTTACTGTTTTTAATGGGATTACTGGAAAGAACAAAAGTGACTGTTATAAAACTGAATATTTTATAAATTATACTAGTTTTTGTACATGTCTGTGATGTTTTTGATATGTCAGTTTATTACTTTTCATTTTAAAAAAAAGACTTGACTAAGCAATAAAGAGTCTGAATAAATGTCATGAATCCTGTCAGCTGATGACTTCAGGTAGTTAACATTGCCTCTGGTCCACCATCAGCACTTTACACTTCAAAGTGCATCAACTTACACATATATGCTGTACAGCTTGCATTTTAAAGATAATATTTTGATTTGAATACCTCTGAGAATACTAAATGCATGCCCTCAGTATGCTTTCTGTCAGTCTGAGGGCTTCCAGTACCTGAAGGGAGTTATGAAATGCCAGGAAATGCCATCCATAAAATACATGCAGCCTACCCTATACAGTCATAATATACAATGTTTTGTTAAAGACTTATATTATGAAAATCTCACCTTGAGTGAAATAAGTGGTCAACACCATGGCTGAGCAATTGCATCTTGAAATTGCAGTGTACTGCAGTCTCAAAAACATAGACTGAGACCTCTGACATTTCATATATGTCATAAATCTAAGGGAACAATTCTTTATACATGTTGGGAGGGACTTTCTGTATCATTACCCTTCTTCAGAATAACTTTGCCGTTTAAACATGTGGCAGAATTACTCCAATATTACAACTTGTTATGGTGTAAAGAGTAATTTCACAGAGTTTTAACAGAGCTGGTGTGCTGAGCTGCAGTGAGTGGGGAGGGGTGGGTGTAGACAGATCCTAGGACTTCACTGATCAATGCATTATAGAGGAAGCAGTGGTTTTAAAGCAATAAAGGATTATTTTAATGGGGAAAAAAATCTAAATATGTAACTTGAATAAACAGATGAGTTTTTCAAGGCTGAATTAATGACTGGAAATGGACTTTAAATGTGTATACTGGCTGGTTTTTTTTGGAAACTGATACTTACCAGCAGAGTAGTCAGGAGAAAAGTCAATCCAATACTATCAGCATAGTATACATGGAATGTCAGGAAGTGTTAAAACATGCATGTAAGCATGTAACCTGCCTAATTCAGTCGTAATACAGCTCTTTCTTATAATTATAGAATTTTATTAACAAAATACTTACTTGTTCCCCTCCCAAACTGAAATTGGGGCTCATAACATTGTGATTTTCAGAATGTCTGTTTTATTTCTCTACTATCCTGTTGTAGATTCTGGTATTTAATATTTTCACATTGGTGTTTTTTCCCAGCAGTATAAAGAGGCATTTAAACAAAGTTCAGGTTAAGAAATAACATTTATTTCAGTTATTTAAACTGAAAGAGGAGCCTGCAGGATTATGAGCGACATAAATTGACGTGATGACGTCAGCACGCTACACACCTGCGCTTAATACGATTTATTAACAGCGCGAGACAGCAAGTAACGTCTGTTTAGGCTTTTCAAAAGTTAGCGGTTATCTTAATGTAAAACAAAAAAAGTCTGCTGACAAAGAGAAGCTGAGAAACAGGTGAATATTCCATATAGCTCACACTTACAGCAAATGAAGTTAGTAAACTAGCGACCTTGTTAACAGCTAACTAACGAATTTATTTCAGGGCGTTTGTCAGTTTGTGCCTCTCGTGGTTAGCATCATGCTACGTTGGGCTTCAGACGTAATAATTTTGATTATTTTAAAAGGATGTTGTTTGTAGTGCAATGGGAGGTTATTTAAGAAAAAACAAACGAAACAACAAAAAAAGACACTTACCGTTGTGTTAACGTTATTTACAGAAACTTCAAATAGTCTTACAGCCATTTAGATGAAAAATATTCCACTCATCCAACTATCAATATTTTTAATCCACTTTAAAGTTTTACTTCTTCTTTATAAAACAAACAAGATTAATTGACAGAAGCAGTGCAGTTTAAACGGATTACAAACAGGGTATATGGAAGCAACTTATCTCAATTTTAACAGTTTTCTCTAACATGATGCCAGTAAATAATAATCTGTGCAGGTGTAGCTAAACGAACACACAGCTCAACAGGTTTGCAAATATAATGTATCTCCTTAGTTGAGAATCTGTGCTGCTCATACAAAACATGGTCAGGACATGAATTGGTGAAAAGGTGACACTTTTCACAGCTGAAATCCTCTAAACCCTGAACTATCAAGGGAGCAGGTTAGCTGAGTAGCATTAGTTACCATGGTGACCCAGCAGGTTAAAGAGTGACACTTTTGTGACTTTGAAAACTTGGCTTTCAGCTCAACATATCTCCATAAACCATTAAATTTGCTTCATAGTACAGCCCTCGGGCACCAGCGACTATATGTACAGCTGCAGTACCTTGTGTTTTCTATTTTAAGGAATGATTCTGTGAATTTAAACTGTGATGGCAGCATATGACTAATGTCCTGTTTTGGACCGCAGCATGTTGTCAGCAGGGTGACTGTCCGTCAGCTGTAGCTGCAGCAAAATTCTTAAAACCTTAAGGGTTTAATTATCTGGGGGACCTTTGCTCTGACCTTCCTGGTATCAAAGGCAGTGACAAAATAGTGTTAACAGCTAACGATTTATGATTCAAACTGTAAAATCATTTGACTGCATTAGAAACACTGCTGAAAATGGTTGGTCAAATGTAGCTACCTGGCAGTTAAATACATTAGTTGCCTCAATAATCTAATATTGCTGCTGTTTAAAATACTTCTGCATCAATTTCTGTCAGAATGTGCTTGTGTGAGACATTCATTTCTGAAGTAGAACTTCTCAATAGAAAAAATAGCAAAACCATGGTTAGACTGGAGAACTAGGGAGTGTGTATGTTCTTGAGTTTTAAACCAGTGCATTTTGCAGTTTAGTCACAGATTTTATCTCTTTGAGTGTCGTCTGCTGTCTAATATTGCTTTAAGTGTTTGAAAAGTAACATAATTACACGCTATCCAATTATTGTTGCTAGGTTATGTAGTGGAGATGCTCCCTAAAGGACCTTAAACATATCTGTACTGCAGTATTTTATAACTTAATGCAGAGGCCAATATCAGTATATCTGTGATAAGCCAGTGTTGTTGGTATAACACTATATTTTATTGTCAATATTTTCTTTTATTTAATACAGTTGCATCCGTCCACCTCTCATCCACTGATTAAGAGAAGATTTGTTTACACAACACTTTTACTCTGAATTTCAAGTGTTTTCTGCTGTGTTGTGCATATAAAGGCTGTAGTTTTTGTTGGTCAGTGCTTCAAATAGATCCTACAAAGATTGTGATTTAAGTGCACTGCAGCCAGGCTTGTGATTTGGAGCTCAAAAGCAGAAATGTGGAGGGAATGAATAGAAAAGGAAACAGCAGCGCTGAGGGAATGTGAAATCAAATTAGTTTAACTGTGCGATTTTTACATTGCGCACACTGCCTTACCGAGAATGCAGCTCCTGACAATGTACATTATCATTGCAATCCGTCTCTCTTTTCCTCTTCTTCTCCCTCCTATCCGCTGCTTTTCTTCTCCTTTTCTATTTTTTTCATTTTCCCCTCCGTTTCTCTCTCTGTCTTTTACAGA
Source organism: Amphiprion ocellaris (assembly GCF_022539595.1). Taxonomy (NCBI): domain Eukaryota; kingdom Metazoa; phylum Chordata; class Actinopteri; family Pomacentridae; genus Amphiprion; species Amphiprion ocellaris. The sequence goes on along the minus strand of NC_072772.1, from coordinate 28,275,425 downwards.
AGCGCTATTTGGCTGGCGAAGGGACAGAGAGCTGAGCCAGTTGTGAGCGTCGAGCCGAACCAAACAGGGGAAACTCACTCCGGCAGCGCTGAGAACTCGACTCGTTCGTGGGACATTCAGCAGAAACGCAACTCGGAGGAGCGGACACTGTGCAGGTACTTTGTGTGTCTGTGTGGGTGTGTATTTATGGGTTTGGGTATAAAGTCGTCATCTGTAGCTCTAAATTATGACTTATTCATAGTCTGGTATTAGATAAATGAGAGCATTTCACTTCAGCATTGAAGACCTGCAGTATATTTTATTCAGACTGTTGTTTTGAGTCGCCGCATGTTTTAAAAGTTAGTTTTGACTTCAATGAAGCATATTTAGAGAAGGTATTTGTAGGAGGGTGTCTTTATTGTATCAAATAAGTCTTCTTTTACCTGCATTATCTTTAAACAGCACATGCTAAATTAATTTCTTGATTTGTGTTGAAACATGTTTTTTGGGTTCTTTCCTATGCCTTCAGGGGAATCACTAGCTGAGTAGTTTTCAGGTCAATAAGCCAATTTTTTTGCTCTTAATAAAAATTGAAAGAGATTCTGGAACAAAACCGAGCATTTTTGCAGTTTTGCTTAAATCCTGAGTGACATGATGGATATGGTAATTGAAATGATGTGGTTTTTGAGTTAACAGACTTGCATGCAGCAATTGTTGTGCTGTAAGTGTAGCAATTTAAAAAGGTTTAGCAATAACAATTAGCTAAAAATCTGCAGTATGCTGTAGTAACTTTAATTTAGAGATGCAGTTATGTTTAGGTAGGGAAAAAAAATCCCTCTGCTTACCTTCATGTTGCTCAAATGCCTTGGTTGGATGCCAGTCACAATTTGGGAAATTAAGGAAAATTGAGACTTATCTAACACAGATATTGATTTAAAAAAAAAAAAAAAAGACTGATTGGTTTTTCTAAGCAGGTAAACAATCACAACAGCAGAATTTGACTCGTATTTGAAATGCTAAAAAGATCCCAGTCACTTTGATTTTTCCACTTGGATTTCTCTTGATTATAGTGGATCAAGTCAAGCTTTTAATACCATTAAATATTGAGCTCTCCAATACTTTTGTTGAAAGGTGTGAAGAACAGTATTTTGCCATACTGATGTGACGTAATGGCTGGTGATCAAACATAATATCTGTTGTTTTCACAGCGTTGTTTTGTATTTGGAGGCACTGCAAATTGTTTTTTATTGACGTGTCCAATTATGAAATGGTGCCAAATAATTAATCTCTTTCTTGGGTGTCAAAATGTGAATACAAATTAGTGCATAACCGTGAAGGTCCATTGCTTCCTTTGGAAACTTCTTGTGAAATGTCAGAGTGAGTGATGGCACTTAGTAGACTTTGCCATGCAGTGAGCCTGAGTTATTGGAGTGGCAACATGGAGCTTTGGCCACATTTTACTCTTGTTGTTTTCTTAATGAAGACAACACAAGTGTCACTGCAGCCATAAACTCTGTGCTGTTTACAAGTCTTTCTACCAAGAGCAAATAAAACGAACAAAACTTTTGTGATTCTAAATGACTTGACCTGCGCTATTTTATTCATTTCCGCGATTGGATAACAGTTTTGCAGTAAGTTAAGTTGTATTCACTTTTACAGAATCTTAATTCATGATTATTTCTACAGTTTGTGCAGTTTTCTGCTGTTGTTGCACTTCTTGTAGCATTAACTGGTCCAGGTTTTGGAAATCAAACCTGACCTGTTTGCCACCTAATTACACGTTTAGTATAGATGTCTTAGTGCCTAAATTTTATGTTCTTGTTCAACAAATTGCATTTTTTAACAACGTTCTACTTAACTGTTAAAGTCTCCCTTTAGTCATTGAGTAAACCCCTAAAAGCTCATCTCTATGTATCAAACACTGTAAAGCTAGTCTGTGCTACACATTAACAAGTTAAAATTGAAAGAATTCGACCGTTATTGTTTGAATCAAGAACCAATTCAGACGAAAAGTAATGATGTCTACCCTATATATCTACCCTACAAGCTGACAGTAAGGTCTTCCTAAGGTAGTAAAATTCTCTGAAATCAAGTTTTTGAGGTTATTTTTAGTATTCTGCCTTTTCAAGCTGGAAACACTGGCCTAGACTCCCTATTTTGCTCATGATGTCTCTTCTTACATCAAAACCACTCTGCAGACATGTTAACTAGGTAAAAAACTTGAATTTTACTGGAGGTAAACTAGTAGACTACTGTTGAGAGAACTGATATGTATTTCATTCTTTTAATTTTGGGGGATTTTATGTACATATTTACATACAACATAATATTGGTCTTTCCCTGGTGTCACTTTGTTTCTTCCTGACATGAAACACAGTGTAACTAATTCGATAGCTGATCTATACTTCTGTGAATTGTATCTGTATTCCATAACTCGTACACTATATTAAAACCAGTAGAGGAGTCAAAAGCAACCTCAAAGGCTGTCTTCAACCTTTATTTGATGTATGTGTAGCTGCATAATTCTGCACCTACATGTGTATTGAAGGCAGAAAAGTAAGATCAGGACCAGTATTTGGTGCTTTGTAAATTGTGGTCATTAATTGAGGCAATTATATGCTATTTTGATATAATCAGTGTGAGCCGAATACTGGCTCACAACGCTGGTGAACAAAAAAGGTCTGCAGATATTAGGTTCAAAATTAGGAAGGAACTTTGCAGGTGCTTGGGTAGAGCAAACATAGATTCCAATTTGAAATTAGCTGCTGTACACAAAGGGGTTTAGAGATGTTAGATGAGTTGAGATTCATGGAATAAGAAAATTCCCTAAACAGAGCACAGCACAGTGCTACAAAGCAGCAAGATTAACTTGTATTAAAACAGACAGGCCTAATGGCTAATCAGTTTTCTTGGGAAATGGTGTCCCCATTCCTGGATGATTCCGCAAAGCTCAGCTGACAGTGAGAGAGGACGGTAAGAAAGTAAAATTAAATATTAATGAATAAATAATGCAATAAAAGCATATCTTGCATTCTTATTTTGAAATTAAAACAGTAGCAACTACAGTTTATAAAGCTGTAAGTGATTTCAGAGACATTAGTGTGCTATATGCCGTGTAGAGCGAAACAGTCCTGAAACAGAAACAAATTCAAACACTAAAGCCTTATAGCCTACTTGCTAACCCTGTATAATGTGCTGTATGCCTTTGCTGGATTGAATGATGCTTTTATATTTGTTTTTTACTTGCTCCCAGAACTGTTAGACACTACTGGGGATGCTGCTAAAAGAAAAAGGACAAAAATCATTCTGCCACAAGAATGATAATAAATGTGAGATTATTGAAAATATTCTCTGCAGCACCACGGAAAGTTTTATTTTTATTACTTGATTTTTTAAAAATTCTTTTTGTAATTATCCATTTTTTCTGAGTAGAATAAATATACTACATATTTAATTTCATCGCAATACATCTTGTGATGCATAATAACTAAATTGAATCTTGAATAAGAAACCTCCATCTAAGTTATGCAAAGATATTGATAAGCCTATTAATTTCACATTCAGATTGTCTGCAGCTTTTTGCCAGCCATTTTCTTGGCTTCAGCTGTGTTTCTTTTAATCTGTATTATATTTTAAAACTCCTTATGTTGGTTTTGGATTATAGTTTGTTTTACTTGTGCAAGATATGCAACTCTGTCCATGTTTGCGATTGGTCATCTGGTGCTGTATCCATCACTTTTATGCTAATGCACGCATAGCAAGGTCCAGAAATCCTGCATAGACTTGACAGGTTAATTACAATCTTTGTGTGATCGCTTCGCCTGACAGCGATTTTTAAGGTTTAATGAGAGGAGACAAAATAAACATTTTCAAGGTGTGTTGCATATGCTTCATAACACAGGTCTCTGAACTAGGAGATGTTGCTCTGTGCTGATAAAATGTTTTTGCGTGACCTAAAACTTTTTAAAAAAAATTCATTTATTTAAAATTAGATTTTTGATGACTTGTGGCCATTTGGATGAAACCTTTTCAAGCACCTTTTAAATAACTGCCCTCCAGATGAAGTGAGTAAATATACATTTTATTTCATTATATATACGTTATATTTTATTGTAGTTCTATTTTATTAGACACAGAAAGCAGCACAAAAATACAACAAAACAAAAATCCCCAAGCAACAAAGACATAAAATTGTGATTATGTATCTGCGATTAGCCACTATGTTATCTCTAAATATCGGCACATTGGTTATATTAATAGTGGCATTCACCTTTTTTTTCTTCTTCATACCACATTTGGGATTGTTTGAACTTTCTGTTCCTAAAGATAACTTTAGACTTTATCAAGTAACTGTAGTTGTGATACAGATTTGAACTTGATGTGGTTGTTTATACAAATTTCTGACCAAACTGTCCACAACCAGGGATGAGGCGTGACTACAAAACCTAAAGGTGATATTACAATTAACATTACATTTTTATGAGTACAATGTAAACTTTTTTTTGGATTAGCTTGTTCTGTATTACTTCTTTTAATTTAATTGGTAGAATTTCACAGAAATAATATCTTGAAGGCATGTTTACAGCTGTTATTTAAAACTGATAAATTATTGTTTAATTAATCCTGAAAATCTTAGTTTTTTTTAAAATTAATATGTAACACAAAACAAATGCCTGAACTAAATGTCTACCAGATTATTTGTGTATCTCGCTGGGCGTCAGAGCCTAGCGCTCACGTGTTTTTACTTTTTCATGTCATGTACTTAAAAAAAAAAAAAAAAAATCAAGCAATTTGCACCTGCAGTGGAAATTCTTTTCAGAGTCTTATTTTTTCTCTCTTTCTCTTGGATTTCCCAAAGTATCCAAGGGCACCATGGTCACAAAGAGCCGGAGCACTGTGGGATGCAGAGCTCTCCCAGCGGGTGTGCCAATGTCCATCTTCCAGCTCCTTCTCCTTTGTGGTCACTTACTAGATGTCCAGGGTCAAGGTAAGACTGAATCTTTTCTTACTGCATTTCTTCTTGGCTGCAGACAGAGCATGCAAAGGGCCATCACTTATTTATATTTTTGTCTCCCTGTGGCACTGCGGTCATTAAATACGTAATTTATGAAATGTTTGTCTTGGACAGGGCTGCAATTACTGTTCGATCAAAAGAAATATTCTCACTGAATAGTTATGTAAGCTATTTACTACAGATGCCAATTATTCTCATTCCAGCCTCTCAAATGCGAGTTTTTGTTTGGTTTTTGTCATCATAAATTGAATATCCTCGGATTGTGGACCATTTGGTACGACGAAAAAGAAATATCAGGAGATATCCTTGAGCTCTGGAAATTGCAATGGATGATTATTCAGTTAATCAAAAAAAAGAAAAAGAAAAAATTGATGGATTAATTTTGCAAAATATTCTAGCCGTCCTATTTTCAAGACTGTTTGACAGCCTTGCAATTTGATTCAGTATTTAAACATATGAATAGAAAGGTATGCTACAGTCTGTGCAAGTTGTATGAAAGAGGGATACAAAGCGACAACAGTCATATAAAATAAGAATCACCACCAAGTTCTGAGTGAAATAAACAGTTGATAGAAAAAAATGGCATGTGCAGTGGTGGAGTGTATAAACTGTGTAGTGAGCTATCAGTTTGTAGACCAGATTTAATCCTCATATCCAAGGGAGACAAGGCCACTATGCCCTCTGCTGTCAAGGCACTCCACTGGCTTCCATCCCTCCCTGTGACTGGCTTTATTTATAGCATGGCAGGAATTGCTACACTAACAAGTGACAAGAACTCAAAATATACACACACGCACACGTACGCGCACGCAAATACACACCAAGCTGAAGAACACACATGCTGCTCACCGGTGCCAACTTTCAGGGGTGGTAAGGGGCAGCAACAAGGTTAATGCATGAGAATGGAAAGTAGTGTATTCAGCCCTTATAAAATGAGCTCTGATTTATGGGCCTCAGCTGTGGCATGTGTGGGAGGACGAGAGAGGACAAATGCCAGACCAGGAGAAGATTAGAGCCATCCAAAGAAACAAATATCAAATATTTACCTGACATTGGAATAATGAGTTCACAGACACCAGTTTGCAATTTTGAAGTGTTTCTTTTACCATTTTTTTTCTGTCCCGTAAGTACAGCGAGCTACTTCCACTCTTGTAATAAATCAAAGTTGCATTTATTAATCAGATGAAGAAAGGGGGTCCCAAAGCTGTTGACGTTAAAGCCTTAAACTTGATTATTGTTTTGCTTAGCTCTCTTGTGCTGAGATAAAGATAAAAGATGCGTTTCTATGTCGCCGACATCTGGTTATTGGCTTTTCTGCTTCACATGATTCTATGCCTTCTGCTGAGGAGATGGTATTCTTGTCAAGGTGAACGTTCTACTGCAGAGACACAGGCAGGAGAGTGAGCTGGTTCCGTATGCTTACAGTTTGTCATGCCAGATGCCAATAATAATACCTCATATTGGTGGCAGAGATAACTAGCTTCATATAGTCGTCATTGTAGTCGTTATAGCTACATAACTACATATCTACTACTACTACTACTACTACTACTAATAATAATAATAATATTATAACTACAATATTTCACTCCAATATACTAAAGCTTACACACTTATAGTCATGTCATTGAAAGTGTAAAAAGAAATGCATTATGACATTATATTAATGCTTTTAAGATTCCATGTGAAGAATTTATTTAATATTACTTGACATTTTTTGTTAATTGTTGTTTGAGTAAAATAGCTGTGATTGCACAGTAATGGAAAAACACTGACATTGTAATATTTAGATTTTCTGCAATGAAAAAAAATGCAAGAATTTTCATATGACCTGAATAAGTATATTTGGAAAGAATTAGTGATCATGCATTCTACATTAGCGTAGAAAATAAAAACAAGTATCAGATGGTATTTGGGACTTTTCTTATAACACTGGCAAAGGTATTTGATGTAATGTCTTGCTTTGGATGGCATTCACATCTGGCTTTGCACTCATCATACAGATCTTTGTGGGGCTGGATTTAAATAGCCAAACCTATTAGTATTGTTGTCTCATTTAGTGGCAACAACTGTAAGATACTATCGACAGAGTGCCTGTTTTTGATCAACATCATTCCCTCTGTAGCTGAAGTATTTCATTATGACTGATGTTGCACCTGTTTCTCCCTTATTTTGAATTGCACATATGCAGCCTGCATGTCAACAAACTGCGTCCTTTCAATAAAGTTGAAAAAAACCCTCTAACAAACAAAACTGTGAATCTGAGAACCCATAAATCAGGGTGATTTATAGCCTATCAGACAGACTTCTCTTGTAGATTTAAGATGGAAAATGAGAACCTTGCAAGTTTTAATTTTTTTTTTTAATGTCAAGTAGCAAACAAAGTTGTGGCATGACGTGTTTGAGCTAATTTGCCTTGCTGCACGTTACACTGTCTTTGGTGCAACTTTTGTGCCCACATCATGATGATGATGCTGAAGTGATGTATTGTGCAGCCCTGGTCTAAGCAGTAACTCATCTACATACAGTCGCACACACAGAGATATTCGAAGTCCTCCTCACTGGCTTTCTTGAAATCATTTGGTGCTCAGTTAGAATTACAGAGTTTAACTGTTGAGTAAACATCAGTGAAAATACAGGACCATCATCCAGCAGACATTAAGAATAAGGTTTCATCTTTTAATGTGCTTTAATGTGTCTCTCTTGCAACTGCAGATGATGCGTACACTAGAGGTGTATTTATTACAATATTTACTGCTCTCTGACTATCAATTCTGTCCTTATTCAAACACTGATGATATGAGAAAGTCCTTAGTACCCACACTGAGAGAGATTTGTTTTAACTCTATGCTCTTCTGTTATCTAATAATACCACATTGCTGTGTTTATGTGAACTTCTTTGCCTTCTCTCTGTTGGATCATAACTTTTCTCATATCACTTAGCCTGATTTCAGCACCTCCTCTCCAACACCCTTAGCTTTCGGTTTGTTTAATTTCTAATCTACAAATATTCTGTGAACTGAACATTTTTGTCAGCACACTGTAGCTGTTGCATCATGCTTTGGTTTGATGTAAATCTTTGGGATCCAGGAATATGAGCTCATCTCACTGCTGCACTCATCCTTAATTGCGCTGATCATGAGCATCGTCAAAATGCCTAAAATAGAAAGTGTGCTGCATGCTGTTCTGGTGCCATCACATAAAACTGTCATACAACAACTCTAATGCATCTGTTTATGGTAATTCTGCCAAGCTGCGATCTGTGATTAAACAATCAGTGTGAATGATATGCAAGTAATTTCTTAGATACACTGGACAACCCTGGGAACAGCACTGGAGGCACTTCAGCTGCTTGTAATGTGCCAAAAGACAACTCGGCCTTATCAGCAGCCGTGGAAGCCTGCCAGCCACCTTGCAGATTGATTTTTTTTTTTTTTTATTACCAAGAATAAATGGATATTGAATCTGTGAGTAACAGAGTGACCTGGCAATGAAGACACTAATGTATTTAAGTCAAGTGTGGGAAAGTACAGTTTGACAGCAAAGCTAGTGTTTTACATTTATACAAAGAAAAATGCCAGAACCTGCAAGAGGAAACATTGTGAGACTCATTACACTGGTACTGGTCATATTTTTCCCACCTACTTCTGTTAGTACTGTTTGATCTTTCATGCTCCATTTTTTGTGCTAAAGTAACAATCAGTACACATAACAGTATCTCCTGTAGCTTTCAGTGAATCGTTAAACTCTTTTAAATAGCATTATATGAAAAGTGTTAGGAGTGTAGTGAGAATAGTGATGGCTTCGTCTGACAGCTCACTGTCTGCTTCAAATAAGCAAAGATATGCTGATATCCAGCAAACATACCAGAGGGCTTAGACAGAGGCAAGATAGAACTAACATGCCATTTGTCACTGCAGGCATTTAGCTGATCCAGACACCTGAGCCAGCATTGAAAACCTTGAGAGAGTAGCAGGCATTCAAAGTGCAAGTGTAGTGTGTCGTAGAAAGCACGGATGAAACAGAAATGCAGTCTGTAAGAACATCTGTAATGAGGGAGTCGGAGTCTTGGTTCATTTGGTACGATCCACAGGCATCACATTCTGGGGCTGCTTTTAAATAGCTGTAGAAATGCAAAAAGGTTAAAAGGAGAGTTAATGACTTACAAGGCCTCACATACCTGACCTCATTTAAGTATTGTTACAACCAGGACTACAGCCCTACAGTGTACAGTCAGCAGCTCAGCTACAACTCTGCTCAAACACTGTGAAAGTACTCCACACTACACCATGACAGGTTGTGATATTGGAGAAATTGTGTACGTGTTAGAATTTCTGAAAAAAAAAAGAATCATATGTTGTTGTTTTTTAATCAGAGGTAGCTGCAGACACAAAATAGACATAAGTAAAAAACTTAAGATTTTCACTGATGAAGCTCTTTATTGTAGCCTACCCTTTTTGAATTTGAAATATCCGAGGAGCTTTAATACTGGCAGTTTATGCAAAACAAGATCTGAAAGAAAAAAACTGGTGGAGAAACACTGTCTGCATAGTAAAACTGAATCCACATACATCTCCAGTGTGCATCATTTTCCTGTTCTGCTTTCTGTGATGAATCCAATACTGCTGCATTCGTGTGCATAACTTCTTAATGATGCAACACTGTAAAATGTACAGAAATCTGCAATGCAGTTGCTTTATCACATGACCTTGGATGAATGATAAGCTTGTGGAGAAGTTGTCCTTAACGTACACTACTGTTTAAAAGTTTGGGGTTACCCAGGCAATTTCATGTTTTACATGGAAACTAACACTTTTATTTATGTGCTAACATAATTGCACAAGGGTTTTCTAATCATCAGTTAGCCTTTCAACACCATTAGCTAACACAATGTAGCATTAGAACACAGGAGTGATGGTTGCTGGAAATGTTCCTCTGTACCCCTATGTAGATATTCCAATAAAAAATCAGCCGTTTCTAGCTAGAATAGTCATTTACCACATCAACAATGTCTAGACTGTATTTCTGTTTCATTTAATGTTATCTTCATAGAAAAAAATGCTGTTCTTTCGAAATAAGGACATTTCTAAGTGACCCCAAACTTTTGAACGGTAATGTACTTGTGTTGTTAGTGTTCAGTTTATCAGTGAAACCAGAATTTGCTCCCTCACATGTCTCTGAATGTTTTGTTTTGACCAAACATTACTGTAAATTTCACACATAATATTTGTCTTTGCAAATCTTTCTTTCTCATCAAATGTATATATGATATTGTTTTACATGCCATTTGTGAGAATTTGCGGATCCTGTAAAAAAAATGTCCAAATTTCTTACCCCACTAGATGGCAGTATTGCTGTGTTTAAATGCAGTAATTCAATCTACTATTCTAGGTGGGAACCTTTAATGTGTGACATGGACTATATGGTAACTTCTCCTATAATCTTCTTTTCGCTGATTAAATCTGTTCCTGTTCTCTTACTTTGCATTTGCATTATCTCAGTTTTTATTTCAGGGTCACTGCAGATTTAAACTATTTTTTATAGCTTAAATTGTACGGTTTTAGAACAAATCATTTTTATTAACCAGAGATGGCATAATTGTTAGAGTGGGATGATCTTGCTTTTGTTTTCCAGAACTATGTCTGCAGTGTCGTGTTTTTTAATGAAAATGTCGACTCCAAGTCATCCAAGATGTATTAGCTCAAACAGAGTGGTTGTAGTCAACTGAAAAAAGCCCACGACACAGCAGGGCGCAGCTCCATTACAACACAAATGACTTCAGAAAGCCATCTTACAAAAAACACCATTTAGGGAGTTCATTTAGGATGCCTGGTTGCACTTGCTTATTTTGATGACCTTAATGTGACTGAGCCAGAAGACATCACGCCACTAAGGTTTTTGTGACTGTGTTTATTTAAGAAGACTGTGACTGTCGCTGCTGCGCCTTTCATCTGCTTCACTCTGATTTACCAATGTATAAGGTCATGAAATATTACAGAGGACCGTAAAAGCCATGACACATCTACTGCCCAGTACAGAACAGGGGGAGTGGAGTCCCAGTGGACTATGTCACAGTCACAGCCGCTGACTCCCCACACACAGCAAGGCCCATTAAATCTAACTATCTGGCTCTACGCTTCCTACCAGCAGCACTTCTTATACAACTAAAATTCCTGTGATAGTGTGTTTAGTCAGGAAAAAATGATAAATTGTCTTCCTGAAGTACTAGAGAGTTAGATTGCATTTAAAAGACATTATGCATTCATAGGCAAACACTAGTCAAAAGTTCAGAGGAGGAGAGGAGAACAGCATTTGCAAAACAAGTCAAACATCGTAGCTCCAGAAATGATAACTTGTTTGACGAACTACTGCAACACACAGGCTCTTCTTTAGCTTTTCTGGAACTTGCATTGTATTCCACAATCTCAAGATTGTAGAGGTTTGCTAGTTGTTATGGGACTGCAGCTGTTCAGCTGTAGATGGGAGTCCTGCAGATGCTGTGAAAAGAGGTTCATGCTTTCTTTTGTGGTTCTGGAGGTAGTTTTGTAAGGGCTGACAAAATAACCTTGATATCCATCAGGGCTGTCTAAGCCAGAGCTTGAGGGTGTCAGTTTTTTTTCTTTTAAATTTAACAGAATGCAGGCAAAACCGTAGCATTTGCTTGTTAAGGGTAGTGTAGCAAAAGCTGCTATTAAGTTGCATTTGGGGAAATGTAAGCTTCATCAGCATTTTTGGAGTTAGAGCTATTGTACTGAGTAAAATGTAGGACTACTCACCCTCTGTTACTTCAGTGTGTACCTTTCTCTTTTGTTAAACTACAAGACTGTAGAGCACATTTCCCACTAAATTACAAGATTTCAGTTTGTTCCCAGCTCCTTCCATGCACTGTAGTGTCCTTGGGCAAAACACTAAACTGAAGTTGCAAGATGTTTAATGACAGTGAGCACCTTGCATGGCATCTATACCACCACTGATGTGCAAATGTGGGTGTGAATGTTTGAATAAGAAACACAGTGGGTCCGTTCCTATACCGATACTACCATACCATGTAGTATGCCAGAAATAGATTTTGTAACTTCCAATGCATAGTATGTCTAATAGCAAAAATACCAAGATTCTGTTTTACATCTAGTCTGATTTTGCAGTATACAAGCCAGCATGCTTTTCTGGCCATTCGTACCCACAATCCCCTGCACAGTTATGTCACATACATCACAGTAGCTTGCACAAATATAAACAAGCTTGACTTGCAGAGAGTGCACGGACCAAATGGCAACTCATTTCACACAACAGACGGATTTATGAGCAAGACATTTGCAGTTTGAGCCACAATATTATGATCACATAGTTTGTCCCAATGTATAATACTGCATGCAACAGTACATATTTTGTGAGGGCAGCTGCACTACGGAATAAATGGAAAAAGAAAAAACATCTGATTTGAAATGCAGCCATTATAGAACAGAGCTAAGGTTAAAGCTTAAAACACACTATGTAAGTGCAGAGCATTTACCATTTAAATCAAAATGTTTTCTTATTAGCCTCCTAACTTTAAGTCTTGCTCTAATTTTCTGTATCTTTCTATTCCATGTTAAATTACTTTTCCATTGAAATTCAAAGTTTGCTCTTGACCTTAGCAGCTGTATTTTTCAGAACAGTATCTCTACAAAATCCATTTAGTATCTCTTCTTCTCTTGAATTTTCTCAGTAGATATGTTTGTTAATTCTATTGCCCAAATATTTGTTTCAGATGCAACATTTCCATAAACTTCCCAAATTGTGGTTTTTATTTCCACTGTCAATACATCCAAGTAAATGTCAGCCTCATAACCCTTCTACGGAAAACAAGATGAATAGTCTACAACATTAAATAAACATTCACAGCTATAATGGAACATGCTACTGTAGCTTTACCTGCCTTGAGGGAAGAGTTAAAGCTGCAGAGGAAAATGTCTAGTGAACCTTGTCATCCCACACAATGACCCCTGCATTGTGTGCTCTTGTTTAATGCCCTTTTCCCATGAGAGGAGCCCGACTTGTGTTTCGTCATTGTGATACTATGGCTATAATAACTTTGAGCTCAGGATTTAGGCATAACACTATACGCCCTTGGAGAAACAATAATTAAAGAGATTTGATGGTTTTGGAAATCGGACCCAGTGCCTGTGCTTGCACCATGCGAGGCTGACTGTGCATGTGTTCCTTTTTTCTATGCGCACCTGTGTGATTATAAATGTAGTTGGGCTGCTGGAGTGATAAGACTCCAGATGTCCTCAGAGTGTTTGTCCTCTGATGGTGTTGTGGTAAGGGGTGTGGCTGAGCTCATGACTGGGCTCCTGCTTTGGTGGTAGAGCTGCTGACACTGTTCTTCAAAATGACATCTGATTTGAGGAGTGGGGGGGGACCTTTCACCATATGCATCACAGTCTCATCAAGTGTTGCAGTCTGCCCAGATTAATGGGGCTGAGAGCTGATTATGCAGTGCTGTACATCATGTCTGTCTAACTGCCTGCTGCTCTCCCTGCCTATCAATGATCCACCCTTCTATATTCCATCCTTTCATGGGGAAAAATAGGAAAAACTGGCACTGTTGCCTTCAGCAAAAAAGACTCCTGTGGTTTACCCCCAGTCTAATGCAATGTGATGTGTTTGAGCAGTTTGTCATTTATCTGTTGATAAAGTGAGAAGTGAAGCATCCCCGCTATTCCGAGTACTATACTCGCTTGTAAAGCCTTTGTTGATACGCACAGACACATACCTCGTATAAGTGAGCTGTGCTGAGACACAGTGTGCAGAAGCAGCCTGTTTGAACAGTTGGAAGTGCTAGAACTAACAATGTTTTTAAAATGTGCTCAAATCACAATGTATGATCAGTATTTTGTAGTTTAAATTCATGACGGTGTCTGACAAGAAAGTTTAAAGTGTAATTATATGGACTGGAACTGCTAATATACAGGTATTTTAACTCCAAAGGCTTAACTGCTGAGTTGGGCTACACGCATGTGTAAATTACCTCTGTACTGGCACCCTGTGAGCCCAGCCCCATGTAGGGGATGGATTAATCTTCCCAACACATTATTGAATGTGTTTCCTTGCTTGGGAGCAGCCGATAAATTGCGCTTGTCACAATGGCCCTGCACCTGCTCTCCATAGCCTTGGAATTTCTAACAAAGCATCACATTTCTGAACATAGAGTTCTCGGCTATGAAAAAAAATAATAGAGTCACAGCATGTGCAGCAAATGTTCGAGGAGGACATGTAGCAACAAAAACACAGGAAAGAGAAGTGATCATCCTGGTTGTTGTTCATTGTTTATCATACCTAATGCAAACACCAGCTCTTTTTAATAAGATTTAAAATTGAAATTATTTCAGGATTACCACTGATGATAAAAGAGTATCAATGTCTGTAAACAAATGTGTTTTAATGACACTTTGACCTCAGAAATTAGTTTATCAAACTATTGTTGTATTGAAATATTCAATATTGAAATAGCTATGGTAAATATTATACTTCTGATTTTGCGATTACGTAGAAAGGTATTACTATGATGTTAAAAAATGGTGCTTTAATAACCAAGGTTGAACTGTTGCAAAATCTGATATTTTGTTTTAGCATCTTGCGCTATATCTTATGTTGATGCCTAAAATTAGCTTTTGTTGTCTCCTTACAATACATTGTTTAATTCAGATCTCTAAGATTCAGTGTTGCAAAGCTCAGGTTAGTGAACTTTTTCTTTTACTAATAATATATTCAATTGGTTCTCTTATCTCAGTGTGTTACAATGAATGGCAGGACTGCGTTTTGTATTAGTTTCTCGCTCTAGACCCTTCAAAGTGCCTTCTGGCTAATAATGCGGCTGAACATTACAGTTGGTATGTCGGCTCCTACATACGCTGGTTGTTGCAACTGTAATGGCTTCACATGTTTCATATGGAAGTGAAATCCTCAGCTAATAACAGCTATGAACAGTCGAGTGAGCAGAATTAGCCAGCCAGCTCAATCTGATACGGTTAAATACACGTCCACTATGAATATTTCACATTTTGAAACAAACACAACAGAATGAATGGACTCCCTATACTTCCTTTGCACTGCTCAATAATTGAAAAAACTCCCACAACTTTATATTTTTTTCCCCTACTGCTCTCCCCACACCCTTTCCATGCAATTATTGTCATCCGAATCAATATTCAGTACACTCCACTGAACTCACTAAAGACTATCGACTTCATAAAACTCTTGGAAATTTCTGTTTTCCCCGTTGCTCTTTTTGTTTAGTGGCTGCTTGATTCATCAACATTCATCACAGACAGATCACACTGTATGGTTTCACTGACTGGATATTTGAGCCCAAAATGTAATGTCCATCTATGACATGTAATGAGGCAAACGGTATGGTGTTAAATGCTTCTCTAGTTTCACCAATAGGGGGAGCTTGCACGCTTGCCATCACCTGTGTTCCTCACAATGTCTTTTTTTTTTTTTTTTTTTTTTACATCTTTCGTCATGCATCTTTATTCTTGCTCTCCCATACAGCCCGTTTATAGCCTTTGTTTTACTCTCCACCCTAAAAGGTCATATGCTGTATATTTTCTTTGCTTTTGTTTGTTTTGTCACACTAGTTGTAAAGGGTTTGCAGGGCTCAGACATCAACAATTAGTTTGCTTCATTGCAGAGTCACTGAAAATATTGTTTTTCCTGAACAAGACCAGTGACACCAATTGTCAAATTAATTTCACCACATCTCCTACTCCATCTTCACCCTCGTCATTCTTGTCTCTTTGTTTTCGCTCACTCACTTCTCACTCCTGTCTTGGCTTCCTACACCAACAACCACCACCCCCACCGCCCCACTCCCCACCCAGGCTTCGCTCGTGCAGTTTCATCCCCAGAGGTGAAGAGCAGACTCCTATAATTACCCAAGTGTCTGTGAAATGAATCATTGGGCAGCTGATTGAGCTGCATGATGGGAAACATCCATCCTGAGTAGTACGACTGAGTGTTCTCAGCCCTCCACCCCATCTTTGTGCTGATGCCCAGGGCTGGCACGTGTGCATACTCAATGCCACTGCTGAGAGAGAGACAGGGTGTGGTCTGCAACCACTGCCTGCTGTAGGAGAAACCATGACAGCTGACTGGGAAATGTAGTAATCATGAATGTTCTCACATAAGCAAATATAACAGTACCTGCTTTACTGCTCTCACGTGGTTGCTTTATTAAACTCTGAAACTGTACAAACATTTGAAATGAACAGAGTACCTGCATGACCCACATAAAAAGATTTATATGTGTCTGAGAGTTTCAGACCCTTTATTTTCTTAAACTGAGTCATCAATTTGAATTTTCAGTATGTACTGCTATTTTTAATTATATCTTTAGAGGCTTTGTTACACTGCCGTGCTGTGGTTATTCCTGAGCGTTTTGGGCAGATTATGTGGTTTGTCCATGTCCAAGTTCACAGTAATTTCTTTGTGAAGGGGAATTTGTATACAGATGTGCTGACAGTCTTTAGAAATCTTTTTTTTTCTTCGTTGACACAGATATTGTCTTTTCTGCAGCCATTATGGGTTCGTATGCATAGTTTTATAAATAAGGCTGTCCATCTTTGGTTAGTACTAATGTTAAGTGCATTACATCTAGTGATAACAGCAGCTTACTAACCAACAAGTCTGGTATGGAAAGAGGGCTTGGCAGATTTTCAAGACAGATGCCAGTGTATTAACCAAGAATTGTTACAAATATGAAAGTGATATCTGCAAAAAAACCTAAACATTTGACTGTAATTTTTTCAGCATCCTTCAGCTGAATGTTTTTCTCCATTGTCATAAAAAAGCCAATTTTCACTGTGCAGCAGTTTTAAATGAGAAACGACTAAAAAAAAGGCGTTGCCAAAATCAAAAATTGTGAAATATAGCGATTCACAGATCAGAAAATATTAGATTTAAAAAAAAAATCCTGTGTGCAGATACTTCCTCATAACCCTCCCAGTCCTCCGTCTGTCACTGTTCATGTTCACAGCTTCACTGTGTTCTCAGTTATCAGACAAACACAACCAATGCGGCAAACTGTGTGCTACATGAAAATTAAGTATTTATTTTCTTTTGTTTATTGATCTCTTGTACCAGTGAATACTTACGCTGTGTAATTCTCCAGCTCACTATGACAACCAGCTTCTAGCCACATTTGAAAATGTGGCAATTGGCACAGTCACCACAAAGTAAATATGTTTATCTTTCATCTACCAGTAAATCACAGAGTTTCTAAAGGACATGAGACAAACTGAGTACCTCTCTTTCTTGCCTGTAATCAATGATTTTAGGTGCGCTTATCCTGACTTTTTCTCCGCCTTGTACTCGGTTGAATGAATCTGCCACCAGTTATTTAAATATTGCTGAATTTCCAAGAGTCCTTGATAAACCACATGAATGTTTACTAGTGGAAGGTGACTTGTTATCAGTAAATGTTTTCACAACTTGACAATGTGAACAGTCTTTACAGGAGCTGCTGTCCATGCTGTCTAACCTGACTGGATCATTCTCAAGTTGTCTGATTATTTACCATGACAAATAAATGGCATGACTGTTTACATGACTGACTGGTTTAGGTTCCTGAGGACTTAGACTTCAGATGTAATAACACGTCTATCTTCAAAGCCTCGCAACAGATATTGAACAGACACCCAATGTACAAATAGGAAGCCTTTCAAACTATCTTAACTATTTTAATGCAGAGTTCACTCTCGATTTCTAATGTCTACATTTAGTAAGTAACTTGAGGCTCAGTCTTGTCTGTAGGAAAAGCTTTGTTGTACTGCAACCCAATCTCATAAAATTACTTTCCTGTACAACTAAACTGCATTCTTATTTATGTTTTGAAAGAAACGTTTTTGAAGGAAATGCTTACAATTTAGAAAGAACTACAAAGTCTGAATCAAGAGGTTGGAAGATTGGTGGAAATGTATATCCACAACAGGACTTTGACCCTGGGGACTAATGTTTATTACATATATTGTATTTATTATTTTTACTTGCTGTTTGGTTAGATTTAGTAACCAAAACTGCTTTGTGTGGTTAATAAAAATAGCATGGTTTGGGTCAAAATATTATTCATTGTCAAGCCACCACAGCTTCTTCTCTCTTCTGGATTACTAGGGTGATGAGTTTTGCCTTATCTAATGTTTGATTGTTTTTTTTTTTTAATGAGTAAAGCAATAAAATCAATAGCAAAGATGCTGTATGTTTATTGGAATTGTATTTGAAATATACAAACCACATCTTAGAAAAATAGGTTCTCGCAACGTGAAATTAATTCAGTTGTATAGGAACAAATATATATTAATTCAATCATTTTTATGCTTTATAGATCCAAGTCTATTTAAATGTGTACTTTTGATCATATTTGGCTTATAAGAAACTGTTCTGTGTCAGAGTGCAAAATATTTGTTCCACCACAGTTCTAGTTGGAAATGTAGCTACCCCACCCTAAAACATTAGTAACTTTGTTGTTTCTTCATTTAGCATTAGATTTTACTGAGTTCAGTTCTAACCTCAATTATTTTTCCTGTAACTTACACTAACATGTATGTAAATGATGTATTTCTGGATTAGTTTTTAGTTAACTTTACATAGCCCTGGAGAGATTGATATTTACTGTGCATATCATTGTGTTGAATATGGAATAGTGTGCGAGGCCCTGTGTTCTCACATCCTGTTATGATTAAGTGGTGTGCCAAATGAATTTCTTGCATCCATTACATCAAGAGAAAGTTATTTAAAGACAGTTTTGCAGATGCAAGTCCGCAATACAACTTCAGTCATATTTGTGCTCAGCAGTTTAGCTTAAACTCAACACTTAAAGCTTTGGTTTGCTCTCTCAGAGCTCAATACGCCTGCTGCTTTGATGCTGACTCTGTGCTCACAGAGACGAAGAGAGATAGGGGGACAAACAGTGTGTGACAACAGTCATTGTCCCTGACTGGCATTAGACATGGGACTTTATACTGGGGAGAGGATGAGTGCTGTGACAAAGTCAATAGGACAGAAGGGGAATGGGACTGCATGGGCATGATTGTTTAATTAGACTTTACTTCATGGCATGCCAAGCCAAATGAAAAAGAAAAAAGGATTGGGTACAAAAGTCTGATATTCTTGGCCAGAACTCATTGTCACAGATTGTGATGGGCTCATGCGATTCTGGTGAGTTGCTGATAGTGTTGTCATTGTAGAGTTTGTACTTCTGTTCAAAGCCAAGTCTTTGCATACAAACAATGACAATTGTTTTACGTTGAAGTTTATTATTTATTTATTCAATTTTAAACCTGCTAACAGTCACACTGTGTGACATTGAACATTTCATTTACTCTTCTTTCTTATGCCTTTCAGCCACCTCAGAAATGTCACTCACTGTTATCACCCGACTCTGTCAAGGCAGATATTAGATCTCAGAGCTCTGCTGATGTCATTTTGGGCTAAGATGGCCGAGCTTATCAGTTGTTTCATGGGTTCATCTTAGTTTGCTGCCAGCGAGCGCTGCATATGTTACCCTGAGTGGGCAGATGATGGAGACTATGCTTAATATAATCTTTCAGGAATAAGACTGTGAGCTGAACTGGAAACGCTGACAAAACTGGGCACTTTTGATCTACCATGACTTTTTTTTTTTTTTTTAGCTCCAATGAAACTTTGTGTATGGCTTCAGAGTTAAGGCTGATTGATGAGATCAATTTATAGCTGATGAACGAAAACGCTATTTCGAAATGTCTGCTCAGGGTACTTAAAAGAGTGACTCAGCATCAGATGCTTGTCTAATTTCTGCTGACATTCTGAGGTCGAAGGAGACTGGTGTTTTAGGCATCTGGCATGGCTTATGTTTTTAGTAGAGAACTTTAGATGTGAGCAGATAAAGTCTCTCTATCACCACTGCTTTTCTTCTCTGCTCAGCTGTAAGAAAGGGTCCATAGACAGCTCCACCCAACTAAACCATCAACAACCAAAGTGAAGGGATGGCAACTGTCCTTGTCAGGCATGATTTTGACTTGCAAATCAAATGCAATCTAACATGGTTTTGGGCTTCTAGAGGTAACATCAACCGTGGGCTTTTAGGTTATCATTCATTAACTATTTGTTCATTTTATGCACATGTATCTTTCTGTTAGGAAAGTAGCTTTCATGTAACTCAGAGGGAAGTTACCTCAGGGTAAAAAAGGTTAAGATATGCTTAAACCCCTAAAAGGCTTTTCTCTCTGGGAACATGTAATCAGCATTTCTTACATGGTTCGGAAAATGGTACCATAAGGTTTAAACTTGAAGACTATTTACAACAAGCCAATAGAAAAACAGGTTGTGTTCCTCCTTGTGTGAGAGAGGAGTGAGGTCTGTTCCCAATTGCAATGATGTACTTTCATGTCTATATTGTTAAGACTAATGCTTTTACGGAGAACCCAGTGTTGTTGAACCTGTGTGCGTAAAATAAGGATGGACTGATTATTGGCCTGGCCGATATCTGCCATTTTTCCAATTATCTGTATTTTTTATTGACCGATTATTGATAAATTCAATGCGCTTCTTCAGGTCTCATGACTGTTCTCAAAAATGTCTCTCAAGTAGAGACTGGAAAAAAAAACTGAACAAAAAACCCAGACTCTTACCACAAACTAGGAAATTAGCTTTTCTCATAGTGGCTAAGGCTATGCTAGTGGCTAGCGGATAAGTTAGGCGGCAGCCACAGATCAACCTTAAACAGAATCAAAAGCAATAATTAATAGTGCTTTAAGGTATAAACCTTAGTGAACAGTAAAAGTGATAGACCATCAACACATTAAGAAAATAGAGAAGAACAGCAGATGTAACTGCACAGACACACTGAGCAATCTCAGTCGATCCCACATAAACAAAACAGTGTCCTAATTTAATCACTTATATTTCTATTTTACATATTCAATTATAGTCACCCTTATTAATGAAGAAGCCTAGTTATGAATGACAGGTTCCCTGCTATCAAATATTGTTTAACATTACATTTAGTATATATCAGCCTCAAATATTGGTCATCGGCCTTTCTTGATTACCAATCATTGATAGTGATATCAGCCCTGGAAAACCTTTATTGGCTGATCCTGAGTGTAAAATATCCCCGACAGACTTGAAATTTTGTAGAGGCCCACATTTTACATTCTAGTCTTTTGCCAAGTTGCTCCTTGACAATAACATTACTTTTGTAGCTCCATTGAACAACAGTTTAAAAAGACAGTGGCTGTTAACCCCACAGGCTTGTCTCAATATACTGTAATTTGTTTGTGCACCTGATTTACTGTACTACTGATTGAAGAGCGATTCCCACCTGTCTTGAGAAATCGACAGTGCCGTGTTCTGCGACATCTGTTTGCTGTTGCTGGGTGCTCTGTGTAATCCAATGCATTTGTATGGAGCAGCACCCTGACAACTGCAGCGGCTCCCTAGCAGCCTGAGAGAGATTATGACAGTGCAGTTGATATACCTGACTATTGTCAGAACTGGCACCTCCACCCACACACACACTTCAAGACAATTTCAGCCAGCCATCACAGGCTGAGAAAAAATGATTGAACTCTCAAAATATTAAAGCCATCTTGTATCCTTTCTTCTTCCAGGCTTTATCATGTCCTTTTACATCTACAGCCATCTACAGCCAGTGAACATGCAGACTTCTTTTCCAAAGCATGTTCAGTAAGAAAAATGATGGAAAATGTTGACATCCGCTTTCATTTTAATTATAGTCTTCTGTTGACTGGTATACACAATATGTCTGTCCGCAAGAAGGACCATATATTACATTTTTCATATGGATTTGGCTCTGAAACAAACAAAAGATATTAGTTCTTGTTTTTTCTATGTTTAATGCATTGCTTCTTGAATATAAGTGCTTATGAAGCCTGATAAGGTTCGTGATATGTGACACAGAGTGCAATATCACTGCTGTGTCCATTACTTGATGAGCCAGTGTCTGAGATTGGGACAAAATGCCTGCAAGGATAAGATTCACATGGCGGTTTGAGTGTGACAGCGTGAGAGAATTGGTACAGATTTATTGAATTCTCAATAGGAAAAGGGGAAAAAAATAACACTCAAACTAATAAAACACCACGGGCTATTTTCCTATAGGGCGGTGTTTATGACTTTTTGCCTCCTCAATAAGATCCGAGTGCCACGGGTTTGTGCATTTGTCTGTAGGCTATGTTGTAATTATGAACCTCCATTTCCCTGCTAAGAAACGGCTGAGAGAGGGCTAGTCACGCTGCATCCAAAATGACTTTGGGACTGCCTTTATTCTCCTGTCATGCTGACACAGTTAAATTTAGTCTGTCTTTTCATTTGCTTTCCTTCAGTGCAGTATGATTTACATATGCTGTGCTTCAGAAAGAAAATACTAGAGTGAAAC
Organism: Amphiprion ocellaris; assembly: GCF_022539595.1. Lineage (NCBI taxonomy): Eukaryota > Metazoa > Chordata > Actinopteri > Pomacentridae > Amphiprion > Amphiprion ocellaris. The sequence continues at coordinate 28,253,013 of NC_072772.1, read as the reverse complement.
AATAGAATGAAGTTCCTTTGGCATTCTTAATATGTGTACACCAAAGGAACATGTGTGGGTGGTTAGTACTTTTTGAGTGTGAACAGAATGCAAATATCTGCCTCTATGAATGTATTTATATTTTTGGATTACACAACATGGTCAGGGTTACTTTACCACATGTGGTTTATTTGATCAGATTTAAGGAACAAATAATGGCTGCCTGATCGATACATCGGCCTATCAATGGCATATTGAACCAACTTATATGTTGTCAGATATATGGTGATATGAGATCTTTTGTTGCAGAACATAACACAGAAAAAAGATGCTTGGGTAACTTAGAAATAGTGTCATCAGGTAGTTTGTCCAGTAAAGCGCGGTCCAACTCTTTTATTTCCAACACTGTCTGCAGCACATGTAACAGTATGTATCACAATGGTGGTGCGGAGTCAAGTGGTGTTTTCATTGGTTAGCGACTTGCTTGTTGAAATTAATTTCTGGAGAGTTAGTAAATAATCAACAGTATCACATCAGCCCCCCAAAATCCAATATTCTTAATAAGAATAATCTACCTTTTTAGTTCTGTCTGTTTGTATTCACCCTAGTTAAAGCCAAGAAGAACAAAGATTAAGTCTTACTGGCAAAAAAGTCATTGATTGACCCATCCATGTGGGAAAATCAAATTTTACTAAGTGACAGTGCATCATGAAGCCCTTTAACTGTTTGATTTATGTTAATTATCTTTTCCTGTGTCAACGAGAGCTCACAAGGAAATAACAGTTTATGGGCACTGATAGTCAAAACTGCAACTCGAGGTAATGAAATGTAAATGAGGAGCCTCCAAATGATACCAAAAGCACAGTGCACTGTTGTTTCAACTCCTTTTCACTTTCTAATGTGTGGTTATTTGCATAAATATTTGTGCGACTTTTCCAGATTGCTGGTAAAATGCATCTTACACTTTTGACAATCGGCAGATGGATGTATATTATAGCTTTTTGAGTGCATGCTGAAATTGCATATCTACTATCAGAATGATTTTTCACACCCCAAACAAACCACACGAGTGTCTGCTTGGAGTCCATGTTTTCTGGTGGTTTACTCCCAAACAAAGATTGACTGACAGCTTTTACACCAACCTAAAAGTATTGAACCAAACAGGCAACTGCATCAGTTTGACTGAAATGCACCAAGGTAGTCATGAAGCAAAGTGTATAAAGTAGCCTATAAAATTAACATTTAGTTGAGCTTCTTGCCAGAATTTCTAAATGCTCCTCCTTAATGTTTTCCTCTTGATTGCTGGGCTTCAACTCAGTCAGCGTCTCGCATTAACAAATTGTTTCATGTGGGCACCATTATGATGATGTAGAACATGTAGAGCAAGACATTTCAATTGGATAGCAAAGCCTCTTCCACATTTCCTCTTTTTAACAGTGACAACTCTAATCATCACAAATTGATAATTTAAATGCCAAGTCTGGAGCTTCATTAAAGCAGTGTCAGGGGCAATAATAAATATCTTTAAAGTAGGAACAAATGTGTTAAATAGCGACTTTAATCTAATTCATATCACCATGTCCTCTTGGGGAAACTGTTAAATTCTTGTGATTGGCACATACCTCTTTGTCTCGAGGCAAAAATGAGCAATGGCCCATATTTTTGTTAGCACGATATGAAAGCATTAATTTTCACCAGCGAACCTGACAGAACAGGGCTCCTAGGGGCAAGTTAATACAAAATGATCACATTTTCACTCATAATCAATATTGGTCAGTGACAGTGGTCCCCTATTTTTCATACCGCCAGTTGTCTGGAGAGAATGATATGTGGCTCTTTTTCTGGTGAAGGGCCCTCTCAGCGACTTGGAGATGGAAATGGCATTTTTAACAAGTGGCCTGGGAAGCTATTGATTATAGTGCCATTTCTGGGGCTACAGTTTCTTTGCCCTGAGAGCCTCTCCAGCCATCTATGCCTGTTGGCTCTTAACAGCAGGAATGTAGCAGTTGTGTCCACTGTTGTGTGCTGTTCTATCTGCAACATTTACTGTACATTTTGTCATTATTCCTCTTTGTTGACTTTATCAGTCTTTATAGTACATTTTAAATCTTTGTTGACCTGGTCAAATGCAAAGGAAGAGCAACTGCGTGTAGGTAAAGTTGTGTTGTTTTTCTCTAATTTTACATCTGTTACATATTTGAAAGCCCCACAAATGCTTTAAGTCCATCTGCGTTGGATTAGTATGTATTAGAAAACCTATGACAAGCTTTAGCTCAGCTTTTTTCACTTGGTAGGAAAAAGAACTCAGAATATTTGCCATTCTTTAAACTAATCTGACATTTTGGAATGTATTTTAGCCATTGTAGCACATAACGGACAAGGCTATTTCACTGGAAAAATTTAATAACTCTTACTAGTGGGCCTCTGGTTGTCAGAAATGTGCTTTAAAATACAAGCTATTTGTTCACATAAGACATAAACTGTGAAATTTCATCGTCTTTTGGTGCAGGTACTGACCACAATTCAATGCCAAAGTCAACTAGGAAAAAGTGCAATTCCTGTATTGCGTACGAAATACCAGCATCTAATGAAAAAGTAAAAATTAAACTACATCAATGTTATAAAAGATCAGCAAATTCAGACAAAACTGTTATCATGCCCATGTCTGGATATGGGTGTTGTTTCTCCTATTTTGCTAAACTGATTAAAGGTGCTATTTTCTTTTAAAATGGGGACTGCAAATCTGCTGTGATCAACTACACTGAAAACACTGCTGTTTGAAAAATCAGTTTCTGGGAGGTAATACAAGATCCTGTCTGCTCTGCTCATAAATTTGTAGGAAGAAAATTCTGTACAGCTCCTTGTTAAGTTGACTTCAGGCATATTTCACTTTTGTAGCTTATTTCCCATATGACACCTTTCCCTCATTGCTCCCAAGCCTTCCATAATCTTGTAGCATTGAGAGCAGAGGCAGTCCAGTAACTCAGAAGCATCAGCACCATAACAGCTCAGATTGTTTTTGCAACCTCATAGGTCATAACCCAATCTGAAAGTAGAACTAGAAACTACGGATGTCCAGAGGCAATCCGCAGGAATGGGATCGAGTGCCGCTCAAAGCTGGCAACACATGAAATTAAATTCAAGGATAAAGCTCAGTGTTTTC